>NW_008612884.1:0-16834 GCF_000691845.1 Merops nubicus
GACCTTTCACCCCCCGCCCCCTTCCCGCTCGTCCCGGGGCTGTTCCCGCAGGAACCTGCCGGGAAAGCTCGAAGGGCTTCTTGCCGTGTTCCCCCCGAGGTTAAAGGGAAAAGACCGGTAAGACCGGTATGGTTGAAAACTCTCCAGCCCCGTTGCCAGAAAGGGCAATATATGGATTTGCTCTCTTTTTAGGATCGTGGTTTGGCTTTAGTAAGTATACCGGCTACCTAGTAGTGCACCGGAAAGTGTTGCTCTGCTTGCGAGACAAGTGCAGCGCCGCTGGGGCCCTCTGGAAGGGGTCAGAACTGTACTAAACCGCTTTTTGTAGGCATGAGTCATGAAGGACTAAGTGCACGTCCATTACTTGCCAGGCCTGTCAGTTGTTACAAAGACCTGTCATTGTCTTTTGTGATTTCCGTGGGGGTTTTGTGTCTTTAACCTTATTATGGGATCTTATCATAGTATGCAGTCAAATTACTTTAAAAATTCTATGCGTTCTCATTTTAGTAAGTTTTTTACTTGAAAAACGTCATCAAGATTCCATCCATAGTGATTCCATCACTATTTGGTAACCATTGTAGGTACTAGTAGAGCAACCTTCCCCACCCAAATACTGGGAAAAAAAAAAAAATTATCGAGTCAACAGCAATTGAAAATTATTAGGATTACACCAGTATTCTTTTGCTGGTGTGGGAGGTGCTTTATCATTTCTCTGGGAATCTCTTGCGTGCCCACACAGGTCCAGAGCTTGAGAGGGTGAGAGGATATTTTTAACACAAGGAAAACAAATATACTGTAGGCAAATAATAAACCAGGATCATACTGCGTGCCTTTCTCAACCTTGGGAAGTTAAGTAGAAATTAATTTGGTCTCTGTTCCTCTCTTAGGAAGCCACTGCAGTTGTGTAATTTGTGTCACTGTCTGACTACTAACCTGTTCCCCTCAAGTTTTGTAGTTGGAGAGCAAAATTTCTCAGTATTTGTTTTGTTGACATGAAAATTATTAATGTGCCAAGAATCAGAAATTATTGCCAGTAACCTTTTCTGAATAGTTCCATCCAAGCACTGCAATTGTACCAGCTTTTCTTTCAAACAGATGACCCTCTGTGTAATCATTTGTCTCAGCTTGTATCAGCAGAGAAGTATTGCTATAAAACTTAGGAAGACTAAAACAGTATCGGTTGTACTATCATGATTTCTTAATTCTTTTGTGCAGTGTTATATCTTATTTGGGCATATGTTCCCGAGACGTGGCTGTTCTCACTGGGACTAACATACTGGCCTCAAAAGTAAGTTCAACCAGGTAGACACTTTAGCTTGAATATGTGTAAGTATAGGACACCATTAATTATTTTCAAAACTCTTTAAAAATAGTTGCCTTGTATTTAATCCTGTTTTTCCTGATGATAAAGGACTGTAATCTTTGTGAAGCACTTTTTTTTTTATGTAGATAAGTAACTGTGATGAAGATTTTTCATTGTGTAATGAAAGAAATAGTATTTGAATGTTTTATGATAAGTTTGACATATTGGTTCTGGGAACATTGTGAATGAAAATACAGTAAACTTTAAACCATTATTTAAAAAAATTAAAACCTTCTGTAAGGATTCTATTAGATGGTTTATACCAAACTTGCTACAGTTACTCTGCAGTTGGTGATCTTGGGAGGCACCAGGGTCCATATTCAGAGATGTTATTTCTTTTCCTCTTGCCTAAGTTTGTGCTAGATACAATAACAACCACTACATTAAAACTGTTATATCATTAAGCATTTGTTATTACGATATTTAAATTTTAAAATCTTTTTTCCTCAGATACTGGGCAGTTGCTGTGCCAGCATACCTACTAGTTGCTGTAGGAATTGGTTATATATTACTTTTTGGTATTAACATGATGAGTACAGCTCCCCTTAACTCCACACATACTATTACAGGTAATTTTATTGTTTGGTTTTTTTTTTAAATATTCTGATACTTAATTGACAATTCCTGTAAATATAGCTATGTAGCCATATATAATATAAATGAAATTTAAGCTTTTAAGTAATTTGATCTAGAAAAGGAGTTCTTGGAAGTACTGAAGTACTAGATTGAAAAGATAGCTACGATCCTGATTCTTCCTCCTTCGCCACCTTACAGCAGTGGTTTCCAGCTAGTAGGGCATACTTTGTCAGCAAAGCAGACAACATCAGAGGAACAGGGGCTAGGCATGTACAGATCTGCCAGGCATGCACCTTGCATTGCTGACTGGTGGAGAATGCCCTGGGGAGAAGGGTGTGAGTACCTACCTGGAAGGGGCAGAAGTGGGAAGGCATTCAGAGTCAAGGTGATGCAAAGGAGGATCTTTTGGTGTTGAATCTCAACTTCTGTGTAGCCTTCACTCCTGCCAAGGAGACACATTTTAGGCATTGACAACACTGTCCAGGCAGGTACATCTTCCTTCACATGGGGAATTCCATCCCTATTTGGAGATGGCCACTTCTGTCAGAAAAAATGCAGACTACAAAATCTGGCAAAAGAGTTGCCTGTTGCTAAGACAGCTGAAGTTGGATTGCTTCAGCTATGTACATAGGATTACATTGCACTGAACTGCTAAGGAAAAAAATCAGTCAAGGCTGTAGTTCTAATGCTTCTGTCAAGAACTGCCATTTAGTCATCCCTCTGCTCCTGGCCACTCACGCTTTCATGTCACCCTCTCTTTAATGTCAATCCAAGAGTTTGTGTGGCCATATGACAAGTGGGATGAGGGAGCCACTCTGTTTGAAAAACAACTATATTGAATTTTTTTTTCTCCAGAGGGAGCAGTTCCATAATTGTGTTCAAAGGGCACCTGTAGAAATGTTTGTGCTGTTATAAGAATGGCTGCTGTGTGGTGATGGGAACACGCAGCCAAGCTGAAGGGAAGGTGGAAAGCGTCTCTCAGCAGAAATCCCAAAACAAAGTGTTCAAACTACAGACTAGGATTACTTGTTGGTTTGTTTGCTCTCTTTATCTTTGGCTACTTGCAGTTTAATATCATAGAGCATCTTAAATGAAGCAAAGTTGTGCAGTGATTTCACTGCGAGGTGAAGCCCTACCACTAGTAGGGTTGATTTCTTCAGAGGCTCTGCTAGTATAAGCTGATGTAAAGCATTTCTGATGACCATCTCATTATACCTCAGAAAGACAGAGTTTTCAGCATCACTTACAGCAGCTAAATTTATACAGTATTGCATTACATATTTCTTGAAAGAAAAAACATTTAATATGTGAAATGTTCTCATTGTCTCCTGTAGATAACTATGCAAAAAAGCAGCGACAGAAGAAATTTCAGGAAGAAGCAATTCCAGCATTGAGGGATATTCCCATCAGTGAAGTGAACAGAATGTTTTTCCTTCCTGAAAACAGAATCTGCAATAGCAGATAGTCATTATTAAGATCTGTTTGAAAAAAGGATTAATAGAGCTGTTACATAAGGAAAATCAAAACTTCTCCAAACTAAAAAAAACCCAAACTCTTTCTGCTTGTAGAACAAAGTTGGTTTGTTTCTTCTCTGAGTTTTTAATTAAATTTATGTTAGCACATTTCATTGAGATGGCTTGATTTTATTATTAATAACCTGCATTGGTATGAGAGTTATGCCACATGAATTTATCTCATCATTCTTGTGAGTTTAAAATAGCAATCTCTTACTTGTAGATTTCTGCTTGTAATTTTCCACTGAGAGTGAAAGAGAGAGCTTTTCGACATAGCTCAAGTCTATTTCCCTTTGAATTCAGGGAAAGAAAATGTGTTCCTCTAGTCAAATGTTTGAGGATTTTTTTCTCAATATGGTATGTTAATTTGAAGTGTTTACACTGTAAATACACAGTTTTCATTTTTAAATATTAATAAAATGTAACTAATTTTCACTTGTTGGACATTTTTCTGTGGTTCTGTGATATTTGTGCTGGGTAAAGGTGTATAGTAGTCCATTTTTCTTTACACAGTTCTTTACTCAGCAAAATAGGTTGATTCCCCCCTTCTCCCCCCCACCCCAAAATTCATGGGCTTATAGAAATACCCAGATTACCAGTTGTGAAGATTTTCTGAAAGAAATCTTGAAATTACTTTTCAGTATTCTTAAGAATACCGAAAACTAGGTGTGAGGCAGTTTCTGGATATGCAGGAACCAAAAGGTCCATTTTATTTAGTCTAGGTTATAGCACTGTCCTGGTCTGAGTTTGAACTAAACTAATTTTGTCTTTTACTTTTTAGCTAAGTGTCTTCTAACTAACTGCACTTTCTGAAGGTAATGGCAGATTTTCACAGACAGTGTCTGCTTCTAGAAGTGATAACACTTGGTGTTTGGAGTTACTACCAAGAACTGGTGTGCAGAAAGGCTCTTGCTTATATCTTGCTTATACTTAGCAGACGAAGGTCACTGCTAAATCTTGTGTGCTATGTTGTGGGTGCAGAAAGTAAAAGGCTGCACCTGCAAGGAGGAGCAGCCAGGACAGGGGACCCTAAACTGACCAACAAGGTATTCCATCCCATGTACGACATGTTCAGTGTAAAGCTGGGGGACCATGAGGGTTAAGCTTTTGTCTTCAATGGCCAGTGTCCAAGGAGGACTCTGTCCATTCTGCCTTTGTCGAATCATAGAATCATGAAGGCTGAAAAAGACCTTCAATATCATCAAGTCCAGCCATCACTTAGCATCACCCTGACCACTAAACCATGTCCCAAAGGGCGAAGTCTACACGTTTGTTGAACACCTCCAGTGATGATGACTCCACCACCTCCCTGAGCAGTCTGTTCTGATGCCTCACTACTCTCAGCACAGAAATTCATCCTAATATCCAATCTAAGCCTCTCCTGGCACAACCTAAGCTCATTTCCGCTTGTCTTATTACTAGTTCATTGGGAGAAGAGACCAACACCCACCTCACTACAACCTCCTTTCAGGTAGTTGTAGAGAGCAATAAGGTCTCTCCTCAGCCTCTTCTTCAGGCTAAACAATCCCAGTTCCCTCAGCTGCTATTCATAAGACATGTTACCCAGACCTCTCACCAGCTTCATTGCCCTTCTCTGGACCTGCTCCTGCACCTCAATGTCTTTTTTATATGGTGGTGCCCAAAACTGAGCCCAGTACTCAAGCTGTGGCCTCACCAGTGCTGACTGTAGGGGCACAACCACTTTCTTAGTCCTGCTGGATATTTGTGATACAAACCAGGATGCTCTTGGCCACCTGGGCACACTGTTGGCTCATGTTCAGACAGCTGTCCACCAGCAACCCCAGGTCCTTTTCTGCCAGGCAGCTTTCCAGCATCTCTTCCCCAACCCTGTAGCATTGCCCAGGGTGGCTGTGACACAAGTACAGGGCCCGACACTTGGCCTTGTCAAGCCTCTATGTGTTCCTGAATCCACTAAAAAAAACCTGCTGAATACAGTCTGGGACTTCCCCAGGGTATCTTCCACAGCTTCAGTGGTGACAGAGATGTAATTGAAATCAGGGGGCTGGGTTAGGTACTGGGTTTGTATATATTCACATATTTCATTTCATTATTACTATTTTAATAAGCTGTTTTATTTTTCCAAACTGTAAGTCTCTCTCCCTTATTCCCTTTTTCTTCCCCTTTCAGGGTGGGGAGAGGGATTAACAGAGCATCTGTTACAGGTCTAGTGGACAGCCCTGTCCAAAGCCCCAGACTTTGACAAGCACAAAGCCGAGTAACTTATTACAGCAGTGGTTCAGAAGTTTCTTGAACAGTGAATCTTCTTTCATGAATGCATTACTGAACAGAGTTGTTTATAAATGATGTTTATTTCCTTTCTCCCAAGCGTCACAAACCCATTTATCTTCAGCAGTCATAGTTATTTAGTTTGGTTATAAAGGCCAGTGAATAACCCTCATTATTGTTTGTTAAGCCTGCAAGCCAACTTCTGACCAGCAGAGAATTTAGTTAGAAACGTCACTATTTCCTTAAGACAATAAGACATTTCTAAAAATTTATGGAAAGAATCTTACACCAGTAAGAAATTGAAGGCAACAACCATCAGTTGCCATGAGAAGCCTTAAGACTTGCCAACAATCTGGTATGAATACAAAATTTTTTGTTTCTTAGTCCTCTAGTCTTTAGTAGTTTGCTATTTTTTTTCCATCCATTGAAGGCAAAAACATGCTAGTTATTATGGGTAGGAGAAAAATGCTTCTCAAGATTTCACTCTGAAATAGTAGATTTTAGGTATGTTGTTTGGGGACATTTCATAAGAATGAGTATTTGTACCCAAGCCTAGTGACTGTAAATTACCACAGTGTTTATTTCTCTGATAGTTGTAGATTTCTTTGTGAAGGCTTTCTTTTTAGCTTGCTGCCAGTTGCTGTCTCCCCCTCCCACTACAACTTTGCCCTCCTATTAATTTTCATTTATGTGCTCAAACACCCATGCACAGGGTGAGTTCAAGATTTTATGATGAACAGACATGAAGATGTATTTACCTTTTTGTCAATTCCCTAATCGCATTGTAGATGCTGAAGTATTGACTGTATTCTTTTTTCCTCTGTAATTTCTACCTGCATTCTACGTTCCTTTTGCTTTCTGAGAAAGTAATTTAATTTTTAATTCTAGATTGACAACAAGTGAAGGCCAGATTTCTGGGATAATTTGATGTAAGGATTAATTTAGTCTCCTGTTAAGGATACCCAAATCCCTCCAGGATAAGAAAAGCTACTGGAAAACACCCTCAAGTCCTGAAAGCACACAAATTAAAGGACTGTAAACCTTGGACAAAGATTGTATCAGTGATGAATCTGCCATTTCATTTAACTGCAGACCTCACAATTATGGGAAAACTAACAGAGGCACCTAAGTGAGCAGGCAAACTGGGGCCATTTGTTTAAGTAAAACTTGCAGGCATGAAACTCAATCTTTGCTTTTCTGTCACTGCTGTGTAGCAGTGCTTCAAAGACACTGTAGTGACCTTTTCTTCAACTTGGGAGTAATGTTCCACACCTCTGAAGTTGCCTCAGTGATCAAAATAAAATCAGGTAACACTGTATACAATAAATATATTGTAGAGAAGTGCAGGCGTTTGGGATCCATCATTTCATAGTCTTGCCTGTGACTGATTAAGGAAAAGATAAGCAACTCTGCCAGCAAACAGAAGAGAGATTCTGTCTTTTTTAAATATACAGCACACTTGTAGCAACAGTTATTTAGTGGTATTTGTATAGCTTTTGCCTTAGATATTATTAAGAAAAAAAAAAAAAAAGATTGGGCTGTGTTGCTAGGAGTACCTTTCTTTACAAAACATACCTATTCAAAGACTGAATATCAGGTGTCCATTCTTCTCAGAGACTAAGGAAAACATAAATAAATAAAAACCTAAATTTGTCCCCATTTTCACCCTTCTAACTTGATTGCATATTGTTCTAGCACAACCAGTAATAACCAGCAGAGTTAGACCAACTGCATTGTCCCTGCTGAAATAAACCAAGTGATGAAACTTCTGGCTTGCTTTTTAATGCACTTTCTAGGATTCTTCTGCAATTTTTGTCATACCGGAGACTGATGGTATTTTTCATATCTTGCTATACATGTAGTGTTGTAAGACAGGTTCCCCCCAAATAGTATTTGAATGAATGTGTATGTAAACCTGTCACAAACAAAAATCCAAAGGTGCACTGTTTCAGATGAAAAGGTTGTATGCCAAAGGAAATTATAATAGAGCTCTGATTGGCAAATTTGTGTGGTGCTTGACTGTGTCTCTCTTCTATTTCTTTCACCTTAGCTGTAATGGGAAGGGTAGTAACAACACAGATGGTGTGTTTAGGAGGTTGAGGTTGAGAAGTACTGAAAGAAACTTTGGGAACGGAGAGTCATGGAACTGATTTTAAAAGGGAAGATACGTTGGATTCTGGTCTTATAGAGACAATGAAAACTCACCACTAAAGCTCTTTTGAAAAAGACTTTTCGAATACTTGATTTCTTCACCAGGCAGTTTCCATGGATTTCAATTTAATTTGTGGTTGTAAATGATAAAGTACTTCTGACTTACAAACAGAATAGTTAATAAATGATTTTGTCTAAAGGTATTTGGTTCCATATTACACCTTTTCCATGGGCACTTGAGTTGATTGGCTAAAATGTTTAATGCAAAGTCCTGTTTGCTGCTGTACTGTTAGATTTCCAGCCATTTCTAAAAGAAACAGGTGAATGGGGTCTTTTGTATCTCTCTCTCTCTGTTCATGATTTGAACCATATTCTGAGGAGAAAGTTCTGGAAGCATTTAGTCTTGTTCTGACGGCTTCCTTGCCAAGAGACTGCCAAAGTAAATTCTCTTGGTAGGCTGTGCAGTTTATGTATCAACTTAATTCTCAGCTTTTTTCTAAAAGCAGCTGATAGATTAACCCAGTCTGGAAATCATGATTATGTGGAGTGTAATTAAATGGTGGATGTTTCAGTGAATTGGATGGATTTTTTCTCTAGAGCTCATAAAACCACTGTTGTGCAGATTGCCTTTTCTCAGTTGTATAAGTGTCATTCTCTCAGTATAAATGTAGCTTAGAAAAAAAAATGGTTCCGTTGATAGTTCTTTTTCTCTTAATCCAAATTATTTCTGCACCGTATTTGAAAAGAACACACAAAGTTTAATGTCATTCAAGGATATGCTACCCTTAGATATAGGTGTCTTTCAAGAGCTTGCTTTAAAATAATTCAAGACTGTTTTATGAACATAATTTAATTTTGATTTTTCATCTGAATAAAAATATAATACAAAATATAAAATTGTATATGTTGTCTGGATACCTCTCCAGCATTTATGTACCAGTGGAACATTAACTTGTCTTCTGCTATGATAATTTTAGACAATGGAAATCAAAAGGTAGCATTTTCTGGAAATGCTGCAGCTGTTGAATTACTAAGGGAAGTTCTGTGGAACTTCAGGAAATCCTGAGCCAACAATTTAATCTGTAAAATACTATGTGTTCTATCGTCTTTGAAGTAGCAAGCTCATTATTTGGGAATGCTTTGTTATCTTTTTCCTGTAAATGATGGATGATGCTAAGGTTGCTGAAAACTTTGCAAGGTCATCTGACAGATGAGTAAAAAACGAGAACTGAAAACTGAAAGTTAACTGCAGCTGAATAACAGAGATCCTGTATTAGTTCACTTTTAGTCTTCTTTCAATTATTAACAAACTGGTGGGGCATCGCAATGCGTATTTTACTTAAGTGTGCAAATGAGAGTATGTTGACATTGTAGTATGAAAATACAGTCAGTTATTCAAAAAAGAAAAAACAAACTTGGCTTGACAGGAAAAGGATAATACAGTTTTATCTTTCTCTAGTGACTGTAGTTAAAATATTGCAAATCAGGCAAGTAGTACGGTAATATTACCTTAATTTGGAAAAGGTATTTGACGGTACAGGGAAAACCAAATGGAATGTGTGGCAGAGACAGAAACTGAGTAAGTTTAGGCCAATACAATGTTGTCAATAGATGTGCAAGATTATTTTTTTTGATATTTCTTACAGCCTTTGGTCAGACTGTCATCCATTATCCAGTTGTATTTTCCTAATAACAGTGTCTGTTTTACTGTCTTGAAGAACACACTTCTCAAGATACCTTTCTTCTGTTCCAGAAGTGTTGGTTTGTGACAGCACTTGCTTGTGTCATTAAATCTACATCTGATGCATCCAGGATGTAGCCCATTTACAAATATGAAAATAGCTCTTTCATGGGAGATGAAGGATAAATATAGCTCATATCCTGCCTCCCACACAGGGTAATGGTGCCCACTATAATGGTAAGAGCAACAATTTGGGCAAGAAGCTGGTAATATTTCCCTAGAATGCTTCCCCAGCTTGACACAATGTGAACATTCTGAGCCACATGTTGTATCTTTGTGTTTTTCTTACAGAAATCTTTCACTTACTTTTTGTAAGTAGGTAACTTAGCTTCAACAACACCACAGTGTAGTCACAGGTGAAGTGCTTCCTTTTGTTTCAAACTCACTGCTCACTATTTTCATTTGATGTTCAATCATTCTCCACCATCTCCAAGCCACTCAAGATGTTAAAGACTATGTTTATATACTCAGTCATGCCTTGCAGGCTGAAAAGTTCTGGTTTCTCGTTTGTGTAATCTATACCCTCGATCATTCCCCCCCTCTCTCTCTGTATTGCATTCATGTCAAGTATGAACACATTTTTCTAGGATACAGAGTACTTATGGCTCACATTCTGCATAGTCAATCTGCATTTATTCAGTGGCCACTTGTCTGGGATATCCATACCTCCAGCATTTGTCTAAAACTGTTCCTCTTTTCTATTTAGGAATATTTTTAATGGACATATTTCATAACAGAAAGATGCTTATGAAAATTGGTAACTTAAGTCTTCCTGAACACCAATTTAAGAGAAATGTCAAGGTAGTAAGATACACATCCACTAGATGGGAATCACCAGCGGGTCAGCTATATTAAAATCATGGATTCAAGTGCATTATGCTATAGAAATACGATTTGAATACTGTGATGAAGTAAAAAAGGTAGAACAAAAAACATGTTTTAATGTGTCATTTAATTAAAACATAGTTTTTAATCAAGGCTGACTTCTTGTGTGACTGACAAAAAGGCACTTTTCTGATTACACTGGGGAAATCTGATAATAACAGAATGACAAGGACCCCAGAAAATACCACAACTGTCATTTAGAACTTGTCTTGACAGGGGTTTATACTGGAAATGTATTAGGTCAGTTTAGCATATGGCATTTATAACAGAATAAACATGCCCCATGGAGCTAATATGCAATAGTTTTCCATTTTCAATAATTTCTTGCATAAATTCAAACTGTACTTTAAAGCCTTCTGGTTATTTGGGGGCTGTACATTATATTATATTGCCTCAGAACAAATCCTATTTTCATTTTATCAGGACTGCAGTGTAAAAAATAGTAACTAACTACAGTACTCTTAAAGTTCTTAATCTGTGTTACTTTAACCAAATTTGATTTAAACATCATAATCTTTTTTTTCAGGGTTTTATTTAAAGCTGTCAAAAACCAAAAGTATTTCCTCTTAGTTTCCAGTTGCATTGTCTGAGTCTTCTTGGTAGGATAGTTATAAATAGTTTTCTTTTGAGCTTTGATGTATTTCTTTGTTTGGTCAGATGTTGGTCCGTACATTTCTGACAGTTCTTTTTTTATCTCTTGATTTTTTAATTTTTATTTTGTGTTTGTCAAGGCTGACCACTGTTCATTATTAGGCTGAACTGAATTCTTCTTCATCTTCCTCAGAGTTGGTGTCATCGTTGTAGAAGTGAATTGTAGCTTGTACTGGAAAACTTGCCAGAACCTTCTCTCCGATGTTACGAAGAAACTTTTGGGATTTGGACTTGGGCAAATAAAGTCTAATAAGAAAACATATTTTAAGAGAAAAAGTAAAACTATTTGATACTTTTCCAGCAGAATTAGCTTGATTTTTAAAACCTGTTTTTTTTTTCCTCTGGAGAGAGAAAAATCCTAGGTTTACTTGTCTTTTAAAATGGCAGTTGCTGATGATTTTAAGTTACCTCAGTTGCTTTGGTCATATTATGTATTGGATTTACCTAAGTTCCCACCCTGATAAAGTGTTGCCAGGGCAATGATAGGTACTTGAGGTGTTTTGGTTTGCATTTTAGCACAGTTCAGAATGGGAGTATCCTATGTGACTGGGGGAAGTTTGTGGAATATTCTGCAATTCTGGAATTAAGATTAAGACACAGGTTTAAAATTGGGATGGGTTGCCTGTTGCGTGGAGGTTGACTTTAGTGGATTTTATGCCTCCAGACAGAGGAGGAGGTGTGCACTGAGAGAGATTTATGTAAAAATTCATATTGTTTTATATTGAAATCATAAACGTCTTGATTTACATTTCAGGTTTTCACCAGCTGTCTCACTTAGAGCAAAGCTTATGTGTTCTGTAAGCATAGATGTTTTTGTGTGCATATGTATGTACATCTCTTCCTCTTGGTTCTGCTTTGGACAGTTTTCATTTAAATTTGACAGTGATAAAGATCACACAGAATTTAAGCTTCTAAAATTTTTATAAGAACAAGTGCTTGTGAAGAAGAGGGATGTTCCATTAATTTTCCTCCTCTAAATTAAATCCAAATCAGGAATTTCTACATCATTAAACCTGAAAGAATCCAAGTCTTCGTGAAAACGTGTATAAACCCCCCACATATAGGAAAAGCTTTACCTGTAGTTCAGCTTTTATGCAAGAGCAAATTTAAGCAAGGTCAAGACACAGATCTGTAACAAGTCCTATTCCACTAGCAGCTCTTCATGTTATTATTTGAGCTTTGTGGGCTTGTCATCATACTAATAAATTTAAATATAAATTAGATGAGACAGAAGAATATTGTTTCTTTCAAGATCACTTTTTCCTTATTTTTGTTATTACCATATTTTTTCAGGCTGTGTTCAGCCTGGGCATATTTCCTGGTGGAGGAATAAAAACATATGGAATCTGGTGAGTAGTTAAATTGCATTACTAAAAAGAGATAATCCAGAGACAAACTGATACTTCTACTGAGAAGGAATATGTCTTGTCTTGAAAGGTGTCACTCTTCCTGTATCAAGTGATAGGTTTAACTTACCTTACAGGATGTTGAAACCCCAGGGCTCCTTTTGATCTAAAATGTATTTGGTGACTATCCAGTTCTGACTGTAAAGAGACAGATTTATTATTTAGAATAGGCTAAAAATTGAGATTTCACTTTTTTCTTCTAGAGATAAGTGTAAAATTCTGCAGGAACATTGCTCTGTTTCCTTTGCTGCATGTTGTTTTACTCTACATGTACTTCAGAGAATATATGTGCCCAGAGCCTGCCTATAGCTGCACATTTAACAAGGCACTTGAACTTGTACATTTTATGAGCCACAAAGCCATGAACTTGTACATTTTCCTGAAGTTCTTACAAAATATCTATAGCAACTGGTGAGCTAATAACACTGTCAAATGGAAGCTCAATGTTTGGAAGAAAAAAGGATTTTCAATTATTTTAAAGGATTGAGGGGTTAGGGTTTTATAAAATACCTCTTTAACTACACTAACTGTTAGTTTGGAGTCAGAACGTTCAAGCTTGCAGATACAACACAGTAGGTAGCAAAAATATATATTTTAAATATAAAAATTAAATTCAGTAAATTTCTTCAAATTAAGGTCATAATAAACTCCAAAAATTTTCAAATTTTAACATGACTAAATCTTATTAGGATTATAAACCTGGAATGTAAACTGAAAGCATCTCATAAAATCATTGAGCCCTATCACTTTGTCTTGTAGGGTTGTATACTCTTCCATATCTTAAAACAAAGCTTTTTTCCTCCTATTGCTATAAACTTGATGTTGCATAAAACTGCAAGATCTAGCTTTATACCAGAATTTCTAATGAACAGAATCTAGAAACCATCCCCTCTGATATAAACAGACAAAGATGACTTTTGCCACTGTCACAGCAATTAATCTTATCTTTTTGAGGAAGTAGGCTTCAGCACAAATATTTTTTGTGGCCCCCAAAAAGCTTTTGGGCTATGATCCGAGCAAGGAGTCCTACAGATTTCTCTCTATACTTTTTAAGCTGGCCTATTTCTCTCATATCCACTTGTTTGCCTTGTAGACAAAATTATTTGTCTTCATGCTGTTAGGGATTTGTTGAGGGTTTTTTTGTGTTTAATAAGGAGACTCATTTACTTTTTTCCCACAGTACCTAGTGAAATAAACTCCTGATCTGGCTGAATGTTGCAATGTGATCATAGTATCTGTGTTAAATACCATATGTAATTTTTCTCCTTCCATATTTACATTAAAATAAAAATAGTCTTCTTTCATCTTTACTGACCTGTATTTTCTATTGTCTTCTCTTTTGAATACATATTATTTTAAAATAATGGTATATCTAATAATATATATTGACTAAATGTACATTATATGCTTCTTCTTTTCAGACTATAATACAGCATTTAACATGTGTTCTTGGCAATAGAGGTAAAATTATTACATTAATTTTTTTTTTTGCTAGTACTTTTTTTTTTTTCCGGAGCTTTGCTCAGCATCCTCAGTTTCTCTGGTTAGATTCTTATATGTATATTCATATACTGTTGGGGGTTTTTTTAAATTACAGAGAGGATATTGAAATTTTATTCGCTTGACTCTCTAGGGTTTGGAGTGTCTACTGATCTGTAAAGTGTTGGCATTTGTATGTATACACTGCAGAAAATAAATGTAGCCAGCATGCAATTAACTAGCAAAAGCACTGTGCTCAATCCGTCTCCATCTTGGAAACTCTTCTGCTGGAAACCTCAGTAAATCTGCTGGAGATGACACCTCTTGGCTTCCACAGCTGTGGGATGTAGGTGTGCATTAGTGAGCACCTCTTCCCACCTGTGCACCACACAAAGTATCCAAGTATCTTTCCTCAGTTGTTGTGACCCTGCTAAAAAGCATATGAAAGGCCTCCCTCCTACAGCCCTCCTTCAGCTCTCATTAGGTCCCAAACTACAGAGACATCTTGTATGCTGAAGCACTATGGGTGGGCTAAGTATGGATGAGAAGGACCTGAGAAGCTTCTGGTAGGAAGGAGAAATGTTAAAAAACTGAAACCAACTGTTTCAGTTACACTGGGCTTGAAACAATGCCAGGCTGCTAGCATGACTGGAAAACTTAATATATTGTTTGTTTTTCTCACACAAGTGGGCAAAAACTCTAGTGTGAATTAAAATTATTGAGCTGGCTGAATAAAATTTTCTGAAAAAACATAACTTCAGTAACAAATCACAAGTTGTTGATTTCAGAAACCTTACTTTCTTGAAATTAGCGCTGTAAGCAGCTACTGTCATAAGAAAGAGAGTAAGACTCCTCTCATCCTTAGCAAATTTACAGGTGCCTCTGGAAAAACCTGGAACACTTCTGAGAAGGACATTCTTCCGCAGGCTTTCCTGAGGTGCCTGCCAGGAGGAGCGTGGCACTCCCTTAGATCTGTGCAGTTACAACCTCCACTACCAGCAGACAAAACGTACGAGGCAAAAAGGTGTTGCACATGTTAGAATATAGTAGAAATCATGAGCTTTTAAAAACTTTCACTAAGGAGACTTGTTGTCTTAACCTGCTGAGCCTTTGGTAAAAAGCTGAAGTTGTGATTATGGATCAGATGGTGCAAAAACTTACGCAGGTGCTTAAAACTAATCATGGGAGTAGCACCATTTCAATACATTTTTAAAAGTTCACAGCATCAAGACGCTGAATATGCTTCGATCTCTCTTTAGTTTTGTTCTTTGATCCTAACGAATTTTCCTACACAAGTAAAACTAATAATCATGGTGCCTTTCAAAGGCACTTGGCAGCAAGAGCTACTTCAAAAATCAATTTTCTATTGATTTCCTAGATGATTTAGCTACAGTAACACCCCTCCCAAAAAAAAGTCAATAAAATTGTGCACCCAAAACTATGCTTTTTAAATTTCATCTTAAAGTCATTTTCACTCAAAATCCCCCTATATACAAAATATCACATACAGACTAGGCCTGGAAATTTTGAACTGAGGATATTCTTATTTTTAAAATTAAGCAAACAAAACCTGCTGTTAAATTAGGGTTGTTTTGAGCAAGCAGTGCTTTCTGCAGTTCTTCACAAATTGACTGTCATTCGACACCTGACAGAAAATTAGAGATACTCTTAACTGTTATCATGTGCAGAACACTGTGTTTTGAACTGTACTTTCTCACACTGAAGAAATGCTTGAAAGAGCAAATGAACAGATGACCAAGCCTCATTTCCTGTGTTCAAATAGTTTCAGTTTCTGCACCTGTTTTCTGTAAGGATTATTTTCTCCAGAATTTAGTCTCACCATTCGTTGATTCTCTGTCTTCTCACTGTCTCTTGCTGTGAGCACCCACGGCCTCCAAAAAGTAGGGCTTCTGAAGAAGATAGAGAAGCGTTCCCACAGTTACTTCTTTGTGATAGTATCTGTACAGTACAATTCCTTCAGATTCTGCTGGCATTTTTTGAAAGAACATTTTTTTTTTCTTTTCAAGACATTTTGATTTCATAAATCTTATTTCTATGGCAATATTTGCCTGCTTTCTGTCTACAATGAGATTAAGCAGATGAGATTAGACAATCACTTGCACGCCTTTAAACAAGGTGTCATTTCCCTTTAGGATTCCCCAACTCAGTGTGACTGCATTGAACTCCAAACAATGATGAAATTAATTCTGAAATCTTTTTATGTATGCAGCACTGTTACAAAAAAAAAAAAACAAAAAACAAAAAACACAAACCTCCCTCTCTGACAGTATGTCTAAATACAGATTCCATGTCATCATGGAGTCACTGGTTGTTTATTAAGTAACTCCAGCATTAAACTGACCTGGGCAGTCTGACCTAATTAGCTGAAGAGAGCATATGCAGTGGTGGATGCTACATCTGCCTTTTGTTTGGTGGTGTGGCTACAGTTACGGATACTCTTTTTAACAGTACTTTCCACCTCTGCTGCTGTGTAACAGGTCCACACAGTTGGGGAGATGGAAAACTGTTTTCTGACACAAAAGGTAAACAAACTTAATATTAATAATAAATCAGTTATTGCAACCGTAAGCTTCATTTACCTGTGTTTATAAGGAAATTCTGAAATATTAGATTGGAAAGACAAATAAAAGGGCAAAACAAATAAAATACCCCTTCCCACTGCAACGTTTATCAGCATTGTATTTTGCCCTTTAGTCTCAAGTTTAAAATTGTCTTCTGTTGTCCATTCACTGCCGAAACCATGACATTCAAGCGATACTTACAGCTGGCGTTTCGAAAGGAAAGCTGCCGAGAAAGGTGT
>NW_008612885.1:0-3712 GCF_000691845.1 Merops nubicus
TCACTAATCCTCCCCACCCCGGGTTTTGTTCCTGTTGTAACATATATCTCTATATGTATATATATATTTCCTTCCTTGAACCTTAGATTGTGATTGGTATTGTTTCATAATAAATTAATCAATATATTTAATAATCCTTGATCTCAGTGGTATCTTGGGAGTGTGGGCAAGGGTGTTTTCGACCTACCCTTGGCAGACGGACACTACGTCTCGTCTGCAGTGCCCCCTACTGGAGGGGCGGATTATTGCAACATCACAACTCGGGGATTTTCATCCCTTGGTTCGTGACAAAAGTCAATATTAATGTCTGTGAAAATTGTTTTAGTAATGTCTTTGAAAATTTTTTCCATATTATGTCTTAGTAGTCAGAAACCTTTCTCTGATATCTAAATAGAATTGTCTTTTTTTTGTAGTGTCAGCTTAATTAACATGTGCAGTTTGACCATTAATCTAATCAGCTTAGCATGATCAGCAGCTTTATTCCTGGCACAAGGGTATTCATCTGAGACAGAATTTTTCCTAGTAAATTTTTCACCAAATAACCTAAAGTTCCATAAATGTTAACTGACTTCACAGGTGCTATACGTTTGTGAATCTCAGCTGTCCTGGAAGCTGTCACTGACAGACTGTTCTCAATTAAATAAACAGGCTTTCAGAATTTGCAGCTGCAGGCAAGGTAAATGGAAAGGAAGGAATGAAGACTGCAAAGGTCCTCAACAAATATATGTGTACTGGCTTTTTTCAGAAAGAACTTCAGCTTTTTGCATGGATCATTTCATCTGCCTAGAAACAAGCAGCCCTATCACACAGAGGTGTGATGTCATCTGTTAGTCTCGTTTTTGTTATAGGTGTCTGTGGCAATAACCATCACATTGAAGATTGTAAAACTTTCTATTATACCTCCTCTATTCCACATACTCATAACTTCCATTTTGAGCTGACACTTTCCACACCTGGTCTCTGTCCTTTTTAATGTATGTTTTGAATACAGTGCTCATGATAGTCACTGAGATGTGCATGATATATTTGTCCTTAGAATAAAAGCAGGACAGTAATTTAATCTTTAAGGTGATAAACTTCATATGAAGATGAACACTAGAGGACAAGGGGTCAAGACTTTAGAGCATGAATGATTTCTCTGTTTGGACTGTGACAACTTGGCAGAAGTCCATACAGAAAATTAGGGTTGCCCCTTGTCATCTTTGCAAAATTTTGAGCTAAAATAAAGTCTTTCTTGCTTTTTTTGTCCTCATTTATAATACACTGCAAAATGTGTGGAACACTCAGTTTTTTAAGGTCACAGCTTGACTTTTGTTTTCCTTGACTGCTAAATCACTATTAATATGGTTGTGGTGCGAGACAACTTAGTGATAATAATAAAATATTGAAGACATTAAATCTTGTAAGGTAAAAAGGTTTTGTTTCCCAGTACTACAGATGCAAAAGTGTGGAGATGTTTTATGAATATCTCATTCTACTTAGAATGTGCAGTTTGAGACACTAAATGGAGTTTGCTTTTCAGATGCTTGGCATGACTGCATACCTTTAGAAAGGAAGAGACATCCACTTCTACAAAGTACTGTTCTGTACTACAGTCAGTGTGTCTGACACGATGGAGTTCCTCTGGGGAGCTGGAGGTTATAAGGCTTACTGTGGTCACTTCACCTGGGAAAGGTTACCAGAGTCTATCTACTTAATCTATAACATTTCATGTGCATTGTTATGTTCCTTTGTTAAAGCAGGTGAGGGAAAGGTGAAAGTATTATACAGCACTGCCTAGCATGTGGAAGAACATTCCCTCAGTTCCTCACCAATCCAAGGGACAACACACTAAGTTCATCCTAACCATGGAAACAAGACTGAATCGGTAAAGCAGAAAGAGGGGAAATTATCCTGCTGTAAACTTCAACAGTCAAGCACAGGGCTGGTCAGTAGAAACCCCTGAATATCCTCAATTTCATCATTTGCTTCATCTGATAACCCTTTTTTTGCTCCTTGATCCCCACTGAGCTCCAGCTTGGCCCAGCTAAAATGTATTCCCCAATTATACAAGGTAGTTTTATCAGTCTCAGCACTAAGTGCAGTAAGATTTTTGTTTATTTTTCCTGAGGTTTGCTGAGCAGTTAAGGTTAGTATCTAACCTCTAAGGATTTTTTTATATATCCAAGTATTTCCCTAGAGTTGCACCACAAACAGAAGGGGTCTGAGTCTATGTATTTGTCTGCTGGTGCCTCCTTCTAAATGATTATTTAAAAAAAGAAAAAAACCAACCCTGAACCAAAATACCTTTGCCAGACTTCTTTTAACTGAAGTTTTAGTTTTATATAAGTTCCAGTTTGTTGCTATTCAAGTGTATGTGTTGTGCAAGATAACAATCCTGATTCTTTTACAAGGTAAAAATATTACTTCATTAAAAGATCTCTGGTTTTGTATTTTACACATGTGAGCTTTAATGGAGGAAGTATTTTAATGTTGGTTGTTTGGCTTTTGTTTTGTAGACTGTTTTTGTTTGTCTGATTTTGTTTTTAAGGTATTATTTTTACTGCTATTAGGCCTTAGTTATCATTGGAGTTGAGATTATTATGTGATGTTTTTCTTTGTTATAATTTTCCTAAATATATTAGAATGTTGTTTGAAGAAGTAGTTAAAGGTCCAGAAGGAAACGAGGATTAGAGTATGTTGGTACGTGCACCTTGACAGATACACAAAGATGGGTATGTACTTGTTGTTGACTGGTGCATATGGGTTTGCTGTATAATTTTCACTGAAGCTGAACAGTGAGCCTTAATACTTCAGAGACAAAGTTAGCTTAAGCAGCTTTACTACACATCTGTGAAAACAGAAAAGACTTCTTTGGTAAATGTTCATCTGTGTTATATGTAGTGTTACGTGTTTGAAATACACTTATTGGTGATTTCATGATGCATTCCAACACTATTGCTACCACAAATTAATGCGTCATGGTCATTAAACTAATATTTGATTAATGCTTCTTTTATATTTGAAGACATAACCACTCTTATATTCTTGACAAATGGCCATAATGTGGTCTGACCATTTAATCTTAGTTGTTTTCCATGGAATTTTGATTTGGAGAACTTAAGTAGTAATTTTCTTTAAAAATAATTTGATTACAGTATTATGGTTTTATTTTTTAAGAAGCAAAATTGTGATGAATAAATTCTTATTCACTGCTTAAAATTTACTCAGTTTTAAAAATGAGATTTGCATCTCTATATGTATTGTAACTGAAATATCTTTGTGAAAGAGGCATCATCCTGATTTTTTACCCTTCTATCTTGTAAGTCTTGAGTAACTTCTTCTAACCTATCAATTAGCAGTCTAGGGTTATATTTTACATTTTTGGCATAGTTATTATACATTAATCCATGAATGAATGCCTGTAGAACATGTGACTGGGCCATTTAAGTCAGATATTATTTTATTTGTAAAGTAATGTAGTAAGATTCCCAGGAACAAATAAAAATTTACATAATGAAAGATGTATTTAAAAAAGAAGGGGAAGTAGAAGCTGTGAATATAGTTGGTAGTAATAGTGAAATAAACAGTTTAGAGATTGAAAGGCTAAAAAATATAATCTGGGCCAAATAATTTCATTAGCTATTTCTGTAATCGAAGTTTATGTAAGCAAATAGCTGTTATGAGCTCATATATGTATAAATTGTGGGAATGAATAGATTGTTCTGGAAAG
>NW_008612885.1:3743-6597 GCF_000691845.1 Merops nubicus
GTGATTATGAAAATTATTTTGTTTTTCTTCTCTCATCTTTAAAACTTTACTCGTTTCAGAGAATTTTGTACGTATGAAAGTTTTGCTAGAACCAGTAAATTTTTGCAAGACTTATTTTTTTAATAAAATCGACCCTATTCCCCACCAGAAAGCTGGAATAAATACACCTTATTCTAGTTTTCTAGAGTTTGAAGCAGTATTGCAGATATGTAGCAAATTTACAATAGAAGAGAAAAGATGAGAAAGCAAATGCATTTGCAGCTCTCTTATTTTTTTTTTTTTTCCTCCTATAAGTAACCCTGAGGCCACTAATTATTCACTTTTTGAATTCCTTTATATAAGTTTAAAAATATTTTTTGGTAACCCTTAATGAAAAATGCTGCTCCAGGTTTTCTGCAAATTACTTTAATTTGTAGTCTATGTCTGCTGGTTTTTAAGAGATTTAGGATAATTTGGCCAGGAATTAGTTGAACATACTGCACAAAAGTTATAATACGACGCTGGTTGCATTTGTCTGGCTGAGATAATGGAAGCTGGCATACATATGCCAAGGTATGGAGTGAGAGAGTAGCAGTTCTGGGGTGAAATTAGTGGATTGATTTGGAGTTATGATCCAGGATTGGTTCAGAACCTAGTTGCTGAACTTCAACAGGGAGATATTTGTGAATGTGCCGACCATCATGTGGACTCCTGTGAAGGGCAGGATGACTCTCAGATGGTGCATATTTGTTCAGATTTTATGGATCTTAACTCTGGGCCATCAGCCTTTCCAAATGGTAATTGTATTTAAGAAATATGTAAAGTAATTTCTCACTAGTTTGAATTGCCAAACCTGACTTTTTTTCCCCACCAGCTCTTTATCTCATTTGCATTGGGTATAGTAAACTAGGGTCCTTTGGAAATGTTAGATAAGTGTTTTCTCAATATAGCTCACTTGCAAAAGATTTTTTGCCTAGGATGTGCACCCAGTCATGTACAGTAGTGTTGGAAGTGCTACAACAGAGCTCTTCAGCAAGAAGTGGTCCCATTCTCCACTGAACAAACTCATTTCCTTTCCAGGCTGTATTGGACTAGTCCTAAATAGCTTGCTGTGATTTTGCTGCAAACTAGCTACTGTTAATCAGACTTCCTAACCTTCATAAGGTGTAGCAGAAGGGAAGAGGAAAGGCAGCTCAGCAGCCACCTTTATTAAAAGGGAAATACTATAAGAATGCTTTGTTGATGGCTGTTATGAATCTAATGTTCCCTTGTGTTTTCCTTCTGCTCTGTATTAGTTATTCAGACAGCCAGACACAATGCTCCTGTAGATAAAAACTATTGTTCCATGCATGTATATTTTGAAAATGGGTTCTGCATTGTAATTATACTTTAAAATGATGCTGTTTGCAGGTTGAATTTATATTCTTTTTAAAGGTGAATCAGAAGTATCTGAAGAACCATTTGCTCACAAAAAGCAGCAATGGAATTACAATATTTCTCCTTTGTACTCCATCAATCAACTATCCAAACAAGCAAGTGGAAAAAGGGAAAAATCTATTTTGAGCAAGTTTTCTACCTTTATGTGAGAGAAGAGTCAATATCACATAAAAATCCTCTGGGGACATGGTCTTAGAGGTATTTGGCATATATATGATGTTTTAGTATGACTTTCCCAAAAACTGAGGACAAATGAATTGGCTAAAAACCCCAGAACAAATCCAACCCTAATTTTGCCTGTTTGTATCTTAAAAGTGAAAAATATTCTTTTATTCAAAGAAAAAAAAAAAATCAGTAGTCCCAAAGCTTTTTTAGGGATGTTCTTTCCACACCCCAAAAGAAGTTTTTTAGTAACCTGTACAAGCTAAACTTTCACTATGCAGATGTATCCCACTGCCCCAACCAAACAGCTCATCTCATGCAGCCCAGGTGTTCTGGGACAAAACATCCCACCTGTTTTCATTCTTTGGGGGGCAGTACAGATTTAGAACTGTAGATAAATATAGATGGATGAAGATGACACACATTCTGTAACTGATCTCTGGAGATGATAGTTTTGGAGAGGGACTGAGGGTTCCCAGCTCTTTGTAACCACTCACAGTATTGATGTAAGTAGAAAAGCACTGGTCCAAGGACGTTGTCTGTTGGCCACTGTGGGTTTTATGGTACAGGAGCAGTGCAACCAGGAATGCAGCAAGAACTTTGAAAGTTTGTTCTTAGCGCACAGAAAGTCTATAGTTGAGCTGACAATTTAGGCTATCAAAGGTGTGCTTGCTTGTGCAAGGCATATTTCATGGTAGTTGGTGTTTTGGGGGTGGTGGTGTTTTTTAGCTTTTTGTTTATTTGCTTGTTTCCTGAATACAGCTTTTCCCAAACCTTTTTTAATACATCTTTCTGTTTTCAGCACATCATAGAATAATAGAATGTGTTGGGTTGGAAGGGACCTCTAAAGGCCATCTAGTCCAACCCTCCTACAGTAAGCAAGGACATCTCTAACTAGGTCAGGTTCCTTAGGGCCCTAGATCATAGCTTTATCTTATAGGGATATAAGATATTTTGTATGCTTACAAAAAAAAGTATAAATTAACATTCCTTCCCAGCCCCTTCCCTGAATCCTCATTTGGGTCGTTACAGGTTTAGTATAAATTTGCTCTCAGCTTATTGTATTGATGTTTCTTGAATGCAGGATACTGACAAGGAGTGATAAATATTGTCATGGCTAAGCATTTAAATATTATTACATATACAGGTGCTCAGTGCTACAGGTCGGTTCCGTTTTAATGTCCCCACTAAATGCGTCTTTGAAAGAACTGAGAAATTAAAGAATATATACATTACATGTTTACTGTCTCTCAATAGCAGCTTAAATGATTCCTGC
>NW_008612885.1:6630-12590 GCF_000691845.1 Merops nubicus
TTTCTTCTGTCTTTCTTTCCCCCCCAATTGTAGAAGACTGAAAAAACTGCTTTTTTTTTTTTTTTTTTTTTCCTTTAATTTATTGTTAGTCTTGCCTTCAGGGTATCTGGACTTGAGTAGAAAACTTTGTATAGGAGGATGCTGGGTGTTTGTTTTTAAGGCAATCATCTCCATTATTTATTTTTTTAATGTGACATTTCTGCTAGCTCTTGCTACATCATCCTGTTAGATTCTGCCTCAAGCAGTCTGGATTTAAACCATACTGTAAATCTAAGTTGCTGTTCTACTATCCTATTTTTGATGGCTGGATAATGGGTATAATGGATTATTTATCATGTGTGTGCATAAAAAAAAAATAGTGGAAATGAAATAAGGGAATGGGACGCTTGTAACTGATTTTTTGCTCTTTATGCTGATATGCCAAAATGGAGTGCAAGCTGTGAACACATCATTGTTATGCTAGCTGAACTGATCTTTAAATATATTCTTATTCTTCCTAGGTGTCTTATCAGTGAGGATTTACCTTGAAATCAAAAATTAAGACATGAAAGTCAAGGGAACAGACCTTTGTATGGTGAAGTGTGTAAGGCAACTCTCGGATGACAGAAGGTGACAGGTACAGCTTGTGGGATAGCCAAGCCACCACTACAGTGCAATAGTGGAAAAGTTAGCAGGAATTTGGGACATGTAAGGAAGATACTTTAAGGGAAACAGAAATATTGTTAACTACCCATGAATATAGGGGGTGGGCAGGGGGTGTAAACCTTAATGACAGAAGAAACTACTTAACTTGAAGGATGGTTTGAGAACAAGTTCAGGTGTATGTTCTCAATTACTTTTTGTAGGAAGATTAGAAATGAGGAGACTTCTTTTAACACCCTTACAAACTCTATTTAAAAAAAAAAATAATTACCATTTCTTATGATGCAGCTTGATAAATCTTTTGGAAGGGACTGACAGAATAGGGATTTACTGAAGAAAGGAATTTAAGTTTGTGATATGAACCTTTGGGTGCTGGATGTGTTGGTAAAACAGGGTGGCAGGTGGAGGGTGTGAAGAGTAAAATGAAGAGAGAATGAAAGTGGGATGCATCAGTGCATTCTGAGGCTGAATTCTGGGTTTGTTTGGTCTTCTTTCCATCAAGGAAAGACATGATGTCTTTCATGGCACTTTTCAGGAGTTTTAGCAAGCAAGTTCTTGGTGAATTAAAACCAAAATCTAAAACTCCCCTCTTCTATGTTGGAGTGCTTTATAATGTCTGGTAAAAGGGGCTACAACTGGTCGCTGATGGTCTGCTGTATTTTGCTCTGAGCTCTGTAGTCGTCATCTCTGTGCTTTTCGGCTCAGGGATCTAACTATACTACTCTTCCCAACTGTGCATCCATATTTTCATTCCAAGTCACTGAAGGAAAAAGCCTTGCCAATGTCTTATTGCTGGGATAGGGTTGTAACAAGAACAAACCACCATGCCAAAAAAAAAAAGGTATAAAAGTATTAGCACTTACATATTAGCAAAAGGGATTGTATGAACTAGACTAGCAAGATTTTGCTTATTGGTTAGACTTGTATTTAAAAATTCTTCGTTTGTGTGGATGACTTATGCAGCTGTTAGCAGGGTAAATCCCTGCACAAGTAGAAGTCTGAGGTTTGGTAGCAATTGTGTCAAGGTGTAGTGTGTAATTTTGTTACAGATTCTTCCCTTGCTCTACAAAACATTCTGTAGTCCCTCTGCAGCACAAATCTGACATAGATTCCAAATAGCTGTGATAATTGGGCAAGAAGGATATTTCTTAATGGGTTTTGAACCATTGCACAAGCAATGGAGCTTTTCTTGTTGCATGCTGCTGTTCATGAGGACATGCTACTTGAGTGGATGTGGTTTAAGCATTACTGTGAATGCTGAATCCAATCCGACTGGGCAATCTTATTGTTTTATACATCTTTAATCCCCATATGTTCCCCTTTTGGTGCTTGTTGAGTGAAGGGTTCCTTAATGCAGTATAACCTGGTAGACGATGTTCAGGTGTCAGTATAAACACAGGATATATCAATCTAGTAGAACTGCCTCAATAACAGAATTTTTCATGCTGATGGTGAACTACCATAAAGTGCATAAAAAGCAGTTAAAAAGCTGATGATCCTGGAGTTACTTAGCTGAAAAAGCTGGAGGAAGAGAAAAGTTAGAGTATATTTCTCAATCTCTGTGATTTTTGCCTCACTGAAATCCAGAAAACAAATAATCTTCTAGCAGATATGTCTACTTTTTATATGTAAATTATGCATGAGTATAATACATCAAACAAGCCATCTACAATGGAATAGTGATGATGAATTTTGTTTCTCACTGTAGGCTATAAGGAATGTTGAATGTATATCTGTATCAGAGCAAATTTTGCCTAATACTGTTTTCATATATATGATTTCTGTGCAGGGGAAGATGTATTTTAAAGGTAGAGCAAAATTTGCTTAGTCTCATGGGCTGACACTAACTTGAAGCCTGTCTTTTATGTTCAGTAAACGCTGTTCTTGTATTGAAAGTACATAAAGTGCATGATGATCTCACCTGCTTTAAGGCTCTGTGTGTCAGACATGTTTGACAAACTCCATATTAGTTACATCTAGCAAATGAAAATGGGAAAAGCTTTAGTAGAGATACAGGTTTTTCACTGGCAATCCATGCTTATTCTGCTATTAAGATGTAGTCTCCAGGAGCAGCAGTCTGCTTCCATGCTGCCTGCCACCCATCTCAAAATCACTTGATTTGCTAAATTGTGTGCAATTATGTATCTTCATCAACTGTCAAAATTCACTCAATGTCTTTCCCATTATATATCAGGTTTCAGCAAAGCTGGGCCAATAACAAAACAACCACTTATCACATTGAGATGGTGTTAATTTTCTTCAGAAAAGATTGGCAATAAAGGGAGGTGTCTTCCTTGTAGCTTCTTTATTTAGATGAGGGTATGCTAGATCCAGTGATGTATCTGTGAGGCTATCTCTCATCAAACAGAGTGAAAGACAGAAATTACAGGGTCTACAATGCACACCCAAGGATAATTTAGAGCTCATCAGCAATCCTCTGGAAGCTGATGAATATTTGCTGTTGACTTCAGTGGAGGTAAGATAAGGGGACCTGTGTAATTTATAGTGAGATTCTTAATGCATGCAGTTTCTTCTCATCTCTCACTGCAATTAAATTGATCCAGACACTAGACTGTGGCATACTCTCCTTTATCAATGAGTAGCTGACCTCAGGAAAGATTTTTAACCCATTTTGATTTCAAAAATACCATTTTATACGGCCTATAATATGTCTGCACTATCTTGTTCTCCTATGAAGCTCTGGAGTAATCAGTAATAGTGACCTTTTTGCCCTGTGGTTCTCATCTGTTTAATACTATTGAATTTGGAAGGAGACAAGACTGTTACAGATTTAGAATTTGAAGCAGTCCTGTGTCTCTCTATTTTCATGATGGACTCTCATTCACCATTATCCAATTACATGGGGCCGGGGGCAGGGGTGGGTTCCAGGCCGGGGGGGGGCCAGACCCAGGGGGTGCAGCCACAGGATTATTGTTCCATTTTTCAGGATGTTTATTTAAAGCTTTTATTAGGTTGACTAATGACATATGTGTGAGATTCAAGTCCTGGTCTGGATAACAGATTTTTTTTTAATTTCTGAAACTTTAATTTAAAGCATTAAATAACATATTATACTTTCACTGTGTGTAAGAATGAATAAGGTCCGAATCTTTAAAAGATAAGAGCTAGATCACAAGAATAGGCTGAAGTATTCACACCTCTGTTTAAAATAAAGGCCTTAACAGCAGCACTTTGATAAAATATTCCCATTAAAATCCCTGTGGTGTAGAATCTTGTAGTCATTCTATATGCACATTCTAATGGAACAGATTAAAATCATCTTTTTGAAAATATTCTTTTTAGGTAGTTAGTAATCATTTCTGTGTTTATGTTGTGTGAAAGATCCATGAATTATAACGTATATTATCAGTAATGAATATTATCATGGTTTAATGCATACCTCTTCAAACTGACATATTGGAGCATTTGCAATTTTGACTCTACAAAGAATGGATTCAGAGATGAAGCTTGCAAACACGTAACATGGTTCTGTTGGCCAGAAACAAATCAGTCTCCCTGTTGAAAGATATTCACCAAATGATAATGTAATTTTCTTTCTCCACTTATTAATCTTCAAGTAAAACATAGTAGTTGAACATATTGAATAACGTTGTAATTTTAGTGTTCTGCTTGACCTCCCACTGTTATTAAGATAGGACAACCACTCTGTTTTTAATGAGCACTATGTGGGAAAGATACCTTTAGGATTAACCACTTAGAGGATATGTAAAGTATAGTGCAGGATAGACAGGACTATATTTGATACAAGTAGAAACAAAATTCAAATTGCAGTTAAATGGTGTTAATTGAAGTTAGCTCTTTGTGTGCCAGATGTCACACTGAACAGTAGGAAGCTGTGGTAGATATGACACATTATGAACCACACAGTAAATATGGTTAAAAAAGTAGGATGCAAGTCTGCCAGCTGTCATTACTTCTGAGGGAGGAGCTCTATATTGTGGAATTTATTTTTTTGGGTCTTATTCTGTTATATTGAGAAAAGCTAGGTTTAAGGAATGCATTTCAAAGATGCTCTCAGTTTGAAGGTGTCTGTTCCCTTTTGAGTTATGTGGCTTTTTAAAATTTTTAGTTTCATTTGTGCTATATAGGAAGATAGTATAAGACCAGGAACATCAGCATCTGTCATAGAAGCCAAAAATAAGTGGATTTGTGTTTTATATGGTATATAGCTCACCTGACACATTTCTCCCATTTTTGTATTACAAATGCAAATAATATCTTGCTTCTGTGTATTCTCATTCTGTGAGCTGTGAGAAACAGCAGCAACCATGTGCTGTTTGTGAAAGTCAGAAGCACCTCTCTGTCTTAGAGGCATGACAGTGATAACTGACACTACCTTGCTTCTCAGCCTTGCTAATTTTCTACCAATACAATAATCTTTAAACTGGAAAAAATATGATGAGGCACAGCACACTGATTAGCTGCTGATCACTAATTTGGAAGGGTGACTTCTTCTCCTGAGATTTTCCCTCTATTTGGTCCCCACTTTAAACACTTTCATGAATGACAACCCTGCCATGATTAAACTCTACCTTCTAGGCTGTTACAGTGCTTTTCTTTAATAAGGATAAACCCTCGAATCTACTGTATGCTGTCTAAAATATCTCCTGGAGATCAGTTTAATTATATTCATATAAAATGTAGTTAAAAGCCATGGTGAAGCTTTTTATCGCTGCTACACATTCTTCAGGCCTTGCACTTTATGTGGAAAAGTAGCCAAATTTTTGTTGAAGTTTTTACATCCTAAAAGTTTACTTAGCATACAATTTTCTCATGTAAAGGATTGCTTGGGTATGATTAAGTGTTTGGCACATTTTTTCCATCTATCATTTTTTTCCTTCAGAATTTTTATGGTTTTAGCACAATTCTTTATTTTCTTTCTTCTCTGTCATCTTGTGTGTGTGTTTTTTTCCTCCATTGTTGAGTGCAGTTCTGTTTGTACTTTTTTTATTTAGCTTGTGGACAATCTGAATAGTTTTTCAGCTGTGTTAAGGTTTTGCCCCAGATTAAACAGATAAGCCAGAAGAAGTCAGAAGTAGATCTGATAGTAGCATAAGTGCTACTATAGAAACAAACAGTAATTCTGTGGAATTTGACTGGGTTGATTAATCCACTCTCCTGTGCAATACAGAACAAGCTATGACTATTCTTGTCAAATGATTGCCTAACTTATTCCTAAATATGTTAGTAATGGAGTTTTCTCACTGCTTGAAGGAAATATATTCCATTGCTTTGCTATTCTTACCATTAGAATGTTTTTCCTACTTAAAAATAAAATTAAAAAAAATTGTTCCTGC
>NW_008612885.1:12621-22498 GCF_000691845.1 Merops nubicus
CTGCTGTTTCTCTTCTATCTTAGGTAAGAAATAAAGATAATTTCTTTTTTCTTTAAAGCCATCTGTTATGAATTCAATGTACATTACTGACAGATTTTGACAGCGAAAGATTTTATGGTGAAACATACTTGGTCTGAATTCTTCAGAGCCAGTCCATGCTAACTGGATTCATGCCGCATTCAGACACAATGTTATAGTAATTGTGTGTTAAAATGGATCAGTTCAGACTTATAATCAAGTTTTTGGTTTAGGCCTTGACAGTGTCAAGGTAGTTTATTAAGTATGTATATGTTCAGTAGCAGTGATACCATTTGTTAGGCCAACCAAAGTGGCTCACAGGAAATAGTCAAGTGTTGTGATTCCACAAGAGCTCTTCAGGTTTGAAATAAAAGCTGCAAATTTCCAGTTTTCTCATTTTTCATTTAGCCTTCTTTTGGTCTGACTGTTAATATATCTAGTTAAACTACCTCGGAGAAGAAGCTACTGCTACCCATAGAGCAGAAGGACCACCTTGGTGTGGAAAGGTATTTCAAGGTGGTTTCCTTCTTTAATGGAAAGAAACTAATAGAAGGAAAAGTAATTTATTTCCTGTGGAACGTGAAAAAAGTTACTGAGGAAAGAGAGATGGTTTATTGAATTAATACGTGTTTAAACTCAGTACTCACACTCTGAACTTTAACTTTCAAGTTCATGTTTTTATACTGTATCTGAAGCAGCCAGGTGAGACTCGAGTTATGTTTTTTCAAATAAACCAGTTCAACTAATTACGTACTACTTCTAGTCTCTAACCTTGTTTGTCTTACATGCTTAGACTGTCATGGCTATAGCAGCACTGCCCTTGGAAGTATTCAGACTTCTATTTGAAGCTGTCTTTGATTAATTTGTTAAATAAGGACTAGTCTTGAAGAAAGTAAACACTTATCTAATGTGGTTTTGTTGCTAGTGTATAATCTTGGCCAAGGTCACCGAATCCTAGCTCAGTTGTCTATCTTTGACATTTATGACCTCCTGCAAAACTATATATGATATAGTGTACGTTCTTATGTCAAACCAGCTGACAGTCTGTCCGCCACATACTTTGATGAAGTACAAGCATGTTTGAAGGTATTGATTTGTACTGTTACTCCATGGCAGGTGGCTGTGCACATACAATCATATAAGGTGCTAAGTATACTTCAGTGAGTTGCTTAGAGTTGCTGTGCTGTTAAACAGTGGGTTGACAAATCTCAATAAATGATTGAGTGTTCAATGATATTACAGCTCCACTCTTAGACTCTTAAGCGGGTGTATATATCTGTCGTATGTTACAATAAGGTGCTATTTCAAATGATAAACTTGTGATTAGGAGACATTAATAATAAATATTTCCCAATAGAGTACGTAGGTCATCAGTTACCTAAGTCATGACAATAGTGTAGTCTCATAAATCAGTCCTACAGCCTTTCTTTTACATGTTATTATCATAAACAGTGTGCTGTATATACAAGATAATCATCTACTAACCATTTATAAGTGAACCCTTAATCCAAAGGAAGCCTGATAAACCACCCTTCAACAGTTTGCTCTTTATACCATTACCATTTCTTATTTTCTGTGACATACCTTTTGCTGAATGGTTGTATAGAAGTATTGAATGATTTGAGTCAGCCTTGTGGGCGTATTGCAGACTTGGGAATATAATGACTTGCATCATTCTTTGGAAAGTGTTCTGATATTAGTTTCACTGTTCATTTTTGCAACTTGGCTAGATTTTATTGGCTATGGAATGTATTTCTAGAACTGAAATGCCTTTTTGGGAGTTGTTTTGTTTTTACTCGGGGAAAATATTTAAAGTAGAGGTAAAATATAAGCATTTATTTGTAATAGTCAAAGCAGACTACATACATGTTTTTATAACAAAAAATAAAAATAATCCCACCTATCTTAACTACTTATAGTGAGGTTATGTAAATAAATACTACTGTATTGCAAAGATATCCTGTCTTGTACTTAAATCTCTCTTTTGCCAGCTGAGATGAATTTATGAAGGCATCACATTTTGCTGAATGTCATTCTTTGTACCAGTTTGTTCACTAAAAACATCATGATACAGACATCTTAAACAATTTGATCTTGTTGCTTAGCTTTGGCTCTTAAGATTGAGACCAAACACTGTGTAAACACTCCATTTGGAGCAAAGGTCAGCTACCTCAACTTAGGTAAAATATAACAGTTGGTTTTGCTGAATTAATTATCACTAAAAATGGAAGCATTGCTACTTTGAATATTGCTCCAGATATTTTTAGTACATACGCCAGTGACAAAAGCCCATTCCAAAGGAAATGTACAAGATGTAGTCTCATCACTTGCTTGGAAGACTGTTGATATCCATAGTTTTCTTCATATAGCTGTCAGCCTCTTTTTGAATCTTACTCATCCACTTGTTAAAATGCTTTCTACTTCTCTCAGCAAAAGTACATTTCCTCAGCTAAAGTTGTTTCCCTTGCTGTCATTAGATCATTTGGTTCTGCTCTAGTCTTCTTCCCTGAATTGCTGTCTATAGACTTTATTTAATCTACCTGCCAAAGCCATCTTTCTCCTTTTATTGATCTGGAGGCAATAGGTCAGCCTTCAAGAAATAAAAGAAAAAAGAAAAAGCTGCTGTTGTAAACTGAGAGAGAAAAACAAAACAAACAAACAAAAAAAAACCACACCAAAAAACCCACAAAAAACACCAAAGCATTAGCTACCTTTAAAAAAAAAATAAATTTGCTTGTTGTATATATTAAGTATCTAAGTGTGATGATTGCCTGAAATTATACAGTTATTTTCTCCTCTCTAATATTGTAGGCTTGTGTTATTTAACTTAGCAATGTATTTTGGGATCTTATTTGTGGTGTAAGTCCAGTGACTTCTATGTAATTAAATGGGGAATAATTTGATTTCATTTTTTTTTTCAAAAGAATGTTACTTTTTGAGATTATCAACAGTCATTTAGAGTGGGTATTAGTGGGAAAAGGGAGGTTAGAGAGAGTGGCAAGGGAGAGGCAGAGTTGGATTCAGTGTGGAAATTGCTGGAATGCTGCCTTTCAGGGAAATACTTGTGCTTCTGGGAGAAGACAGACAAAGGTGTGCAGCCTGTCTCTTCAAGCTAGTCTCTTGTGAATAAGTATTACTGTAAATAATTATGGCAGAGATAATAAACAGGCACTGACTGTATTTGCATTCTGTTCTGCATAGCAGTGTCTTTTTTTTTAACTTAGAGAAGACTTTTTTTATGGTGACAGAACTCAGGAGGCAGGGGGTGTGTGTAAAGGGTGATTGAGGATGTCTCAGTGCTATGTGGGCTCTAGTAATGTAAGATTTGGCAGGAGTTAGGAAGTAATGATGTTGAAGTACTCTTGTGTTTCTGATAGTGATACCTTTGGGCTGACTATCAGCTGCACTGGTTTTGGAGAGAATTAAAATCATAACTTGGTGAAGACATCCTGGTATGAACCTAATAGGTGAGGGGTCTTTAAATTTAGTTTCAGCTATCTGCATTATTCTTGAGACAACTTTAAATTTAGTTTGAATTTTGGATGCTTTAAATTCCATTTGTACTTGCCGATGTGACTCCTTGTAGAAAGGATTTCAGGATGATTTGGCTAATTCTCATTAGTTGTGTGGTACTGTTGTGAGGACAGACAATGTATATGGAAGGTGAGTGCACTCACCAGGAACAAGTACTGTGCTATCATGACAACGGTCTCAAAGTTTTTCTAGTGGGAGAATAATGCACAAAGTTGACAAGTTTATTCATAAACACAACCTTGAACTTGTTACTACAAGGGAGTCCATCCACTCTACTACATCCTGGTACTGACTGTCAAATCCTCAAGCCTACTCAGTCACGAGGCTCTTCCAAGCTGAACTGTACGTGCAGATGTCACTGACTTTAGGACTGTGATGAAGGGATGAGCGACCTTTGTACATGCTGAGACCTGAGCTGAAAGTTCTATGTAGAAGAATGGCCTGACATGTTGTTGCTGAAGTATAGGAATGAGGTAAAAAAGCTAATACTAGTAATGAACTGCAATGTGAAGAGCTAAGTCTAATCCTTCTCCTTTCCTGAAACTGAAGGCATAATCTAAGGCACTGGGTAATGCTAAACAACAGTCACAGTTCTTCAAGGAAGTTCAGTGTTAATTTTGTTTCTTTAAGTCTCTGCAGTTAGTGTTGTTACTAGTATTTTAGGCAAAATATTAAATCTTGGTAATTATTCAACAGTATAGGCACACAAAGAAAGAAACCATTTTGTTGACATTTGTAAAACTGCCTAACACTGTTCTGCAACTGGTATTCACCCACATGGTCAAAAAAATTCCCTATCTTTATCGTTGCTGAACACTGATCTACATTTAGATCCTAATTCCAAAATCTGCAAATGTCCATAAATTCATACGAACCAGGGCACTGTATTTTTGAGAGATGCTACAATGCTTTTTGCCCCACGTGCCGAGCTATATTCGGAGTGCAGAACAGAGCTAATGAAGCAAATGCTGTTTCTGCCCTTTAGTTCACTTCTCTAGTGTTAGCTGAGAGATCACTGTGTGGGCTGCTATAGAGATGCTTCTGATTCAGTAAGATGAAGTTCCACTTACTTTTAGCACTTGAGATTAAAGCACTTCTTTTGGTGCTCTTTCAAGACTGAACTGAAGAAAGTAACTTTCTGCTTAAGGACTCTGAGCTGAGGCCCTGCTCTGGTTTTGAAATCACTGTTTGTAGATTACCCTAAGTGTAATGTGTGAACCCCAGGAGGATGTTCTGAACATTTGGGATATTCCTCTGCTGATATATTGCTGTAGTTTACATCATCAAATAATCTCATCATTATATACTGTACCATGTGCATGATGTGTATCTCAATATCCTGTACTTTTCAGAACATGGTATATGCACATCACTGGATTTGTGTATATTCTGCTATCATATATTAATTTCTGAACAGCAATATTTGAAGTATGTTCCCATCAGACCCTGCATAAACAGTGAGCTCAAGAGTGGCCCTTGGGCAAAGAGCTGACATATCAATGTGCTTGTGTTCAGCCATTTAGCTGGTGAGTGATGAGGGGTTTAAAGGCTTTTTTTATTTCTCTACTGAAAGATTTTGTGGACAGGGGAGAGAAGTACAGGCAATCTGAGTCTTTGTTGCCTTAATCTCTGGAGAGCAGGGGAATCTACTGGTAGTGAAGCTCAACTAGGAAATCTTCAGGAAATATCATTTGCTAGACTGGCTGTTTTCTTGAGGTGTTCATAGAAAAAAAAAAAAAAAGTCACTTTGCCACTTTGTGCTCATATCTACCTCTGGAAAGTAAGGATGCTGCTAACCCTGAGCCTTTGAAGGCTGCTGAATGAACAGGTGACACACTGATGAGTCACTCCCTAAAGCAGAGAACAGATCTGAACATGCAGTTTGATGCTGCAAAAACTTCTCAAAGTTCCCCACCCCAGCAAACATATCAGAGAACATATTTCTATTTCTGTCTACCAGTGCTGAACTTTCTTATTCACACTGGTTAAAAAGGTACAAACTGACTTGTCCTAGGCTGGCTCACAGCAGTTTATGCAGACACATAGGTACTGGTTCTTTGAAATAGGAAGTCATGTACTCCTCTGTCAGCCTTTGCTAACAGTGCTGCAATAAAATGAATTACTTCAGCTCCCTGTTCCAGAGTGGTCATGCACACTAATAGTTTATCCTTACTGAGCTGATTTGATTTGCATTGTATGCACTCTTTTGAGGAAACTTGGTCAGGCCAAACAGCATGACAGGGAGCAAGTGCATTTACATTAAAATCACCGTCTCTCTGTTGTAATAAAAATCCCATTTTGTCATGATGACAATGACCAGCAACTCTGCTGGTTTTCACTGTCAATTCCAGCCTTCATTCTTTTTAACTCTTGACTATAAATCATCTTCGATGCTCACTGTACACAGTACATGTCAGGATAGATAAACTGCTGATTATTAAACTGTTTTCCCCAGTTCCATTCTGCACAAAAGGCTCCTGTCTGCTGCCTCTGGTTTAATATAACATTTTTCTGCCAACAGAAAATTATTCCTTCTTTGGTATAAGAAGAAGATGAGATGACTTAGTGTCCTGGTTTTGGCTGAAATAATAGAGTTCATTTTCTTCCTAGTAGCTAGTAACCCCATGCACAGGTATGGGTTGACCTACTGGAAAGCGGCTCCACAGCTGGTGGACAACAAGTTAACCATGAGCCAGCAGTGTGCCCTTGTGGCCAAGAAGACCAGTGCATTAAGAAGAGTGTGACCTATAGGTTGAGGGAGAATGTCCTTCCTTGTCTGCTCTGCTCTGGTGAGGCCACATTCGGGGTACTGTGTTCAGTTCTGGCCTTCCCAGTTCAAGAAAGGAGTGAACTATTTGAAAGTCCAATGGAGGGCTACAAAGATGATTAAGGGACTGGAACATCTCTCTTATGAGGAAAGACTGAGAGACCTGGGGCTGCTTAGCCTGGAGAAGAGAAAGCTGAGAGGGGACCTTCTCAATGCTGTAAATATCTGAGTGTCAAGAGGATGGGGACAGTCTTTTTTTCAGTGGTACTTGGAGATAGGACAAGGAGCAATGGGCACAAGCTGGAATACAGGGAGTTCCACCTCAACATGAGGAGAAATGTCTTTACTGTGAAGGTGATGGAGCACTGGAACAGGCTGCTGAGAGAGGTGGTAAACCTCATTCTCTGAAGGCTTTCAAAAACTGCCTGGATGTATTCCTGTGCAATGCACTCTAGGTGGACCTGCTTTGGTAGGGTGATTGGAATGCATGATCTCCAGAGGTCCCTTCCAACCCCTGCTATTATATTACTCTGTGATACAGTGCTCTGTTTTGGATTTAGTGTGAGAATAATGTTGAAAAGAAGTCAATGACTTTTCAGTTTCCCGTGCTCTACCAGTGAGGAGGTGCACAATAAGGTGGGAGGGAGTATGTCCAGGACAGCTGACCCAAACTAGCCAAAGGGATATTCCATACCATGGATCATCACTCCAAGTATATGAACTGGGGGAGTTGGCTGGGAGGGAGAGGGTCATTGCTCAGGGACTGGCTGGACATCAGTCAGTGGGTGGTGAGCAGTTGTGTTGTATCATTTTTCTGTCTTGGGTTTTATTTTTCTCTTTTTTTTTTTTTTCCCCCCTTTTCATTGCTATAATTTTATTATTATAATAATCTATTTAAATTGTTAAACTGTTTTTATCTCAACCCATTAATTTTACTTTTTTTTTACTTCTGGTTTTCCACACCACTACTTGTAGTGCCCTGTTTCCTTGTTTTAGTCTTCCTTATACTATTGTTTTTTAAAACACTTCTTTTCCTATTTCTTTGGTCCAGCAAGTGTCTTCATCTGCATAAAATCACAGCCTCATAAATGCTTTCCGTACAGAATCTTGCTTGTATTTTATGAGAAAATTGGCAGAATTTGGTATGTAAACATTCCATGAATCCTGAAATTTTTTTCTTCATGCTGCTTTTCTGGCACTTACCACTCTATAAGATTCAAATAAAAAGGAATTTGCTTTCCAAGATTTGGGATTTAGTTCATAAACTTCATCTTCAGTCCTTTGCTCATTCTCTACAGCTACTCTTCAGATAGTCTCCTCTGCCAACCCAAATTAAACTACAAACTTGTAAGCTGCTTATGAATCATAGTTCTGTCCAGCTAGAATGCTTAGATTCCTACTTTTTCACTTCATACAACATCCTTCTTTCTAGGACTGACATTCTTCTAATGCATGTGACATTGTATTGTGACTGTGTTTTTCACTGTATTGCCATTTACTCTGCTGTTCCACAAGCTGTCCTTTTTTTGTTGTAGTAAGTATATGGGACTTGCCTTTACTTTCAGGCCTCAGGAATTAGATCATATGTAAGTCTTAATATCAGCTTCCACCTTCAGTCTCTTGTTGATTATCTTCATATATCTTACTTTCTCTCCTGTTTTTCCTAAAGAAAGGTTAGACATGTTGTGCTTGGATGGTGCTAGATATACTATCTGGATGATTTGGGGAGTCATGCTATCCCTATTCTTATACATATTTTTCTCATGCAAAGACATAAGACTATAATAAAAATACATGCTAATTAGACAATTTATTGCTTTCTCTATTTAGCTAATGGATTGGTTAACAGAGCAGGTAACAGATACTGAATTTTAGGGTAACAGAAGGAAGGAGAGGAATTTTCCCATTGATTAAATACCTTTTCTAAAACTATATAGCTTGTGGTACCCATGGGAAAGGAACCAGGAATACTTCATTTCTGGCTCAGGTTTTCAGTGAGATCATCAGGAATAAGTAACGTGACTCAAATGGATCTGATGGATTCTGGCAGTAAGTTTTTCCCTGTATGCACAATGGTCTTTCCCCCATTCCCTTTAAGATTGCATTTCTAATGTCTTCCTAAAAATGTAGACATTTTGTCTTTGCTGTGTAACTTCATAAATTTGAAGAACTGGACTTCAAGTATGATTTGTGCTCAGTACACTTGTACCATTGTAATGAATTCTTGTGAGCGGAATTTACCTAAGAGTGACAAGTTCTTCCTTTTGGAACAGTAGCCTTATGGCTGCTGTTATAGTCTTATTGCATCTTATGTAAAAAAGAAAAAAAAATTGTTCTTCAGTTAACTTTAATTATGAGTCATTCAAACAGATTAAAGGCAATCTTATGCTACTAATAATGGAACAGTCCTCAGGCTAAATTCTGCTTACCTGGTCTCGGAAATAGAAAATTAATCCTCTCTTGGTGTGTGGTTTTGGTTTTTGCAGTGAACTTTTTGTTTTAAGGAGTTGTTTGCTTTTGGTTTTGTTAGGGGTGTGGGCTCAACTTTGTATTGCAGTGATCAAAGACAGTGACTCCACCATGATTTATTTTGTATACATACATTATATAAAGGCTGTATTAAAGAAAGTTCCCCCCCCTCCTTTTTTCTTTTTTCTTCCAATATGGATAGACTGCCTCTTCCCCTGTCTCCCTGAGCCTCCCTACCCTCATTGGCATTTTGGTGCTGGGCATGTAGCTTTGTCACTGCAAAGCCTCTTCAGTACTTTATATAGTTACCTTCAGCATAACTTAATATAAGAACATGCTGTATGAAAAAAAGTCAGAGATTGGTTGACGTTAGAAGTCATTGCTGGTGATTGTCTGCTTCCTTCTGGTTAAGCAGCATCAACTAGGACTAGGACAATTGCCTAGGACTGTGTTCAGTCTGGTTTTGAATATTTCAAAAGATGAAGACCTCACAACCTCTCTGGGTGACTTGTTCCTATGTTCAACTACCCTCGGAGTGAAAACCATTTTTTTCCTTCTTGCACATGAATGGAACTTCCTGTGTTTGAATTTGTGCCAGTTGCCTTTTGTCCTGTCGCTCAGAATAGCTCATCTCCCATTGTCTTTACTTCCCCAAATCAGATATTTATACGCAGTCAGGATCCTCCTGAGTCTTCTCTGCAGGCTATACAGTCCTGTTTCTCCCAGTCTCTGCTCGTGTCAGATGCTTCAGCCCCTTATCACCTTATACTTCATATTGGTCAGACCTACAGATGCTCAAATGGCACAGAACTGTGAAGTTATTAGCAGTGGAAGGAATCACTGAGTGTTAGAATTTTAGTCTAGAATTTTAGTGCTAGAGTTTTGTCATTCAGTAGTCTGAATGGGGCAGCAGGTACAGTCTGCTACATATTTGAAGGGAAATACAGAATTGGAACTTTCTATTCCCTCAGTCCAAAACTTTTAAAGGTTTTGAATGCCTTTGAATTATTGTGTCCTTCTCGCACATTGATCTGTATTGCACTAGAACACATCAGTTATGTTCTAGTAACAGACCAGTAACCGACGCTC
>NW_008612885.1:22523-47639 GCF_000691845.1 Merops nubicus
TCAAAAGTGAAAGAGAAAATGAATAAGGGAGAGAGACTTATCAATTAGAAAAGGAAAAATGCTTTAATACTGATAGTAACAATAATAGTAAAATGGAATATATACAAAACCAGTATCTAACCAAACTACCCCCCCCGCCGGCAATATGTCACTGTCACCCCTGGCTGGGGAGCAGCCCCTGGGGAAAAGTCCTAGGCTAGACTCAGCCACAGAGAGCAGCTGGGTACAGGAGGTGGATTATTTCTGTATTTATACAAGAACACTTTTTTCAAAAAAAATTCTCTCCTTTTTAATTTTTTTCTTGTTGTTGTTGTTCCAGCTAGCAAGAAACTTTTTTCTGGTGTTAGAATTGAAATCAAAACCAAACCATTCTGACAGTGAGATATTTACATCAGACAGACTTGAAAATTAATTCAGAGCACAGTAAAACTCCTTCATTGGAAGATATCTGTACCTCTCCTTGGGATTAATTTAATAAAAGATTACATCTGGTGAAAAAATTAATACTGCAACAGTCAGTCCTGTGTCTCAGTCTTTTTACAGTATATGTGTAGGGACAGCAAAACAGCACAAATGAAACTTAACTGAATCAACTCAGTATTCAGGACTGAGAAGTGACACTTCATGCCTGCCATTAATATGGACTATGATGCCCTATCTCCAATTTTGTCTTGCAACCTGGCTGAGAATTTTTGGAGGAAAGACTGTAATTGAGATTCGGAATATTCTAACATCACATAGTGATTTTATAACTTGCAGTTGAAAATCTGGGTATGTAACGTGACAATTTCCCCCTCTCTCCTCCTTTTTTTTTTTTTTTTTTTTTTTTTTTTTTTGGGGGTTTTTTTTTTTTATTTAACATTTTCTGGGAGGGTAAATGGAGGGACACTACTAAATTGGAACACTTGGAGAAAAGCTATTTCCCAACACAGACTAAAAGGAGAGAATTTTGCAACAAGTGTCATCTTTTTCTATAAGGGTATTCTTCCAAACTCATTATTTCTGTAATATTTCACAAAGTACTTCATGTAATATTCTTATTTCCTGTGGAAAGGAAAAAAAAGATTTGGGGTTGTTGCCATGTATTAGATTTTGAGTCCCTTAAACACTTGAAAGCCCTGGAATTCCCATCTCACTTAAATACTGTCAGCTATGGAATGGGAAGGAATTGTTTATTGGCTGTGTTGGGTGGGTTTGTACTTGGGGGTGTCTAATAATTAAACTCTTTAGCCTGCTGAAAGCTAACATTCTGTTTTCTCACACAGCCATTCAGCACTTTTTGTGAACTTCTGTTATGTCAGCATAAGTGTTCATGAAGTTGCTTAATTAACTGGATGGGAGACCTAATTCATCTTAAAACTACTCTTGAAAATGGTGTTACTTCTAACATGGATCAATTTGTCCCATCACTATAAGAATGCTTATGCTGACAGGGAGTGGGTTTAGCAGAAACAGGTATTGTTTGATGGCAGTTCTTGTTTACAGCAGCTTCATCTGTTCACTGAAGTATCCATAAGGCCTCTTAGGATTTTTTTAAGTCAGAAATGTAAGCTTCATTGAAGAGGATACCAATAACCTCTTAGAAGAGAAATGCTTGATAGGTTTCATGTTACTTTAGTAAACCCTAAAATTTCATTCCATCTCAAGCCATTCTTAAGTGGTGTTGTATGAAAATTGTATGTAAAATAAATATTATTATAAAAATAAACATTTTAATTCTCCCTTGCCCCCACAAACAAACAAAACAAAACAACAACAAAAACTGACTAGTAAATAATTATTTACCACTGTATCATTTTGCTCATATTTTGGGCATTAGATCAGTTACTGTTCACATCTATTTACTACTGATAAACTTTCATTAACTTCAGCAAGCGTGTTCTTTGCTTTCTGCAGCATAATAGAACTATTGGGATCAACAGACATACTTTAATCTTCTGCTTTACATGCCCCCTGTGTTACTAATAAAGCTGTAGAGGTCATCCATGTGCATACAGCTCTACATTCTGAAATCCTGAGGCAGGAACTTCTACTACTGACACGTTTTTCTCAGTATTCATATTGTTGTGAGTGTCTGCAGTGATTTTATTTTGCAGCAACTGGAAATTAAAGTTCAATGAACAGCTCTGAAGATGTTAAGGGGATTATTATTGGAGGTCTTTATATGCCCTGGGTTTGATTTATTTCATTATTACCATTCTAACTGAGAATAACACTTGACAGAGTGAGAAAAAATCAGGCCAGAAGATGTTCATTTACATTTTCAGCTTCAGAGCAAAACGCAAATGTACTCTTCCAGGCAAATGTTAATAAGCTTTTGGTCTTTAAAAATGTAAATAATTTATTGAGGTTCTACTGCATTTGCCATGTTACAGAAGAATAAACATTAACAACTCTGCAATATAAAATAATTCAAAATGGATGCAGCAGTGAATAAATTGTGCATTTTGACCATAAAAAGGTTAGTTAAAATTAGTAATTATACTAAGGGTAATTATCAAATTTAAATCAAAACATGAAAGATATTTCCTACATCAAGTTTAATTTTTAAAAGGCAGCTTCAAGTGACAGAATTTGCTTACCTCTAACTTTCTGCTAAATTATGCTTTAATTTGCCAGTAGTATGGAGAGATATAATGGATGGCAGAATTTGGTTTATTTTTCTTATTATTTGTAGTGAGGTGTCCTTGAACTAAGCAACTCTCTACAATAACCGTCTGAAAATGTATGAGTCTGTGGCATTTCATTGTTTGAGTTGTTGTTATAATACTGTTTATTCTCTGGGTGTAATCACTTTCTCATTTGAAAGGGTAAAAAAAGTGGAGGAAACCAATCTCATTTGATTAATATATAAGTAAAATCTGTCTCTTTAGCACTATGAAATCTGACTTGCACCTACTGTTATGTGCCAAGACGAGTAAGGGTGATGGGTAGCTCTGGGCTATCATTCCAAGCTCTCTCTGAACTAAAATTGAATAGACCTGAAGTTACAGCATTAAACCTTTCTCAGGTTGGGATTTTAGCTTTTGTTCCTATTCTATGCAGAACAGTTAGTGCATTATTTATAAGTAACTGCTCATTTCAAAGATGTTATACAGCATTGACACTTTATTCATGTGAATTCATATGCTGTTGTGTTATGTGGATTTAAAACAGCTCTTTCTAGTGTCACATTTATGCAACAGAAGTATGGTGTTGTAGCATGCAATTTTTTTTTTGTCATTTTCAACAGAATTTTTTGTCCTTTCTACTTTCCCTTGTTAATTAGATGGGCTAATACTAGTAATCTGTTATACTCATTTTACAGTGTATGATACGTCAATACAGAAGCACAGGGATGCAAAGTGCCAAATTCTTAAAGGAATCCTGGAGTCTGAATGGGAAGAAAACTGACTTCAGGCTCACCTGGAAACAACTAGCTTATAGTCTGGATATAGACTGGGGGTTCTGTTTAATTCCCATTTAAGTTAAAGCTCTTGCATTTTATTTCATTGTAATCAGGCCCATAGAACTTTATGTGCTGGAGTCTTCTCCATTTTATTACTCATATCTGCTGATGCCCACCAAGGAAGATGCAGAGATGGGATAGATGGAAGAGTAAGAAACGTAAGTAGCTTAATTGGGTATTGCTAAAAGTTTTGTTGTTTCTCTTTGCCTCTTGTAGCTGTTACTAACAGACAAGCTTCATTACAGTTTCACAATTTTGTGCTAGGTATTTCTGAGGAAAAACCTTTTATAATAAAATTTCCAGTATATAAAAGATATCTTACACATCGTTGAAGTTTACAGATTGTAAATGAACAAGCAAAGAAAAACTTTTCATTGTATCAAAATATTCCAGCTCTTCAAAATTTTGGCTTGGGTTTAATCTGCTTGCTCTTTGGTAATGCCCTCTGGTAGGATGACAGTCTGGCAAGTAGCTGTCTTACAAACTGTCATTTGCCTGAGAAAGGCTGATCCAACTTCAAATTATACACCCAGGACTTAACGGATTTAAACTCAGTTCTATCTTTACTTTTGAGATGGCAGAATTTTCACTCTAATTTGCAAGACATGTCCTCTAAAAATTACTTTAAGAGCAATTTTAAGATTATTTAAGTAATTTAAGAGTTTAATTTAAAATGTTTGTAGAAAACTCTTGTTTGAAAAAAGTATTTTTCTAAAGGCTTTATATGTATTCAGTTGGGGTTTTTTCCAGTTAGATATTGTTAAATTATTCAGAGCGATAGCTTCAAATAGAAATAAACCACCTCATTTATGATTCCTCAGTAGCAAGTCTGTGCTACTTAGCTGTTTTTTTTTCATGGATTTATTCCACTTGATACAATTTGCTTAATCTAAATGTGATATAATATCAAATATACCCATAAACATGTCCTGCAAAGAAAAATGGGTAAGTTCAGCAAGAGTTACCTTGCATAAAACTGTGCTGAAGTGGGTTGATTATATTTTAGCTGAGAACTGATTCTAATTATTTTTCTAAGAATTTTTACAAAAATATCTTTTTTTTTTTTTTCTTCCCTAGGAATAAGGATTTGCTTGCAGTTTTGGGGAAATATCTGTCTTTCTAAAAGTGTGGTGTTTGGGGGTTTGTTTTGTAAATCAATACATTGTATAGAGTTTTCTTGTTTTCAATACAAATCCCTTTTTTAGTAACTTTTGAGAATTTATAAAAGAAAGAATAAAGCATTACTTTATAAATGGAATATTGAGGGATGCTATTTCATCTTAAATCTGACTACTTCAATTTCGCTTTGATCCTGGTGTGCTACTGTAAATGTTGATTTTATTGCTAAACACAACTGAGTTTAACTGTGATTAAGCTTATAAATGTATTCTTCTCAAATATACTGAATATAATGCAGTATGTCACTTAGTTTAAAACAACAGTTTAATAAGGGTCTTCTCTGACTGAATATGTAGTCCCCACGTAGTTTATTTACAAATTTTGTCTATTTCTGTTCTGCCAATAAAAGTTAAATAGGTGTATATTATTTTAAACTAGGAATAATATTTAAGATTCATATTGACTCTGAGAATCTCTGTAGACATAATACCAAACCTTGCTGTGACAATATTTCTCCTTTTATGCTAGAGGAATAAACCCACGCCGTATAGTACGTGTCTGCATTGTGAATGTGTAAAATTAATTCTGTAATGTGGAAATATGTCATGTGCTTCTCTAGTGCCTGCCTCCCTCTTGGATAACAGCTTGCTACTTCTGTGGTTGTTATCCATCAATACCAAGAACAGTGTTTTGAAACTTGTGTAAACAATGTTTTCCTATTTTGCACAGGCTCATACTAGCTAGTCATGTCCTCAGGTAGCATTGCAGTCAGCCTATGAATTCATGGTATATATACATATATTGTTGCTTCATTTACTGAAGTCAAAAGAAACCAAGACCAAAATAAAACACAACTTTATATAGATGTGCAATCAGCACTATGGGTATAGAGTCATAGAATCACCATGGTTGGCAAGGACCTCCAGGATCACCAAGTCCAACCTTCCTCCTCATTTCCCTAACCACTAGACCATAGCCCCAGGTGCCACATCTACTCTTTTTTTTTTAACACCTCCAGGGATGATGACTCCACCACCTCCCTGGGCAGCCCATCCCAGTGTCTAACCACTCTCTCAGTGAAGAAATTCTTCCTAATATCTGATTGAAATCTTCCCTGGTGCAACTTGAGGCTATTTCCCCTCATATGGGATACCAGTGTACAGCCAGCTGCCACCAGCATCTCATGGCCTGCATGCTCTTCAGTATGGGATGGTATCAATGAAATAAATGTCTCTGAAATACAAACAGCAGCAGCAACTGGTTGGCCATCCATTTTAAAGAGGCCTAATTCATTATTTAAAGGCTTTTGTTATCCATTTTCTGAATAGTTTGCAATGTATCTTGCAAGGGAGGGTTCTCTGTGTGCAGTGTGGATTGAGCAGCAAACATTAACATTTTAAAAAACACCTCTGCTGGTCCAGTGTCCTCCTGAAATATTACAGGAAAGGTTGCAACATTATCACATTATATTTATAATATGTCAAGTCAAACCCATATATTATTTCATCTTTATTGTTTTACTTTGGCACTTTTCCTGTTTCCCCATCTGCAAATGTTTACTGGAACATGCAGAGCTGATAAAAGATAGTTGGGATTCAGTTACTTCTGAGTGTTAGCACCTTCTTAACTTTTTATGGATGCAGAATTATGCTCTTATCTTGCAATGATGGAGAAATTGTCCCCGTTGATGATTAGTTCGAAGATTTGAAAGAAATCTAATAGCCTTTCTTTTTCCTCTGTGAATACTCAGCATGAATTAGGGGTTCGTGTACTATCTCTGAAAACAAGTCTTATTCATGGAACAAGCAGAATGCTGCAAGAACCTCCATGGTACCTTGCCAGTATGCAATAGCCTGTGTAGGCTCTTTTTGATTAGCTTAGATTCAGTATGGGATCTGACTTCCTTTCACTGACTAGTTTGCTAGTTAAGCAGTGATATCATAGAGTGTTAAATGGAACAAAATTACCTGTAAGAGTCTAGTTGCCTTGCATTATCACCTTACCTTTGCATTATCACCCATAGTTTTTGCCCTGGTCTTCAATAGCTTGGATCTGTCATTCTCTGAGTGACAGCTTTGTGATAACACAATATCTGAAGACTGAAATAGTGCCAACTCTTTCATACAAGCACTTCAGTTAGCCACTGATTTCACAATGTATTAAACATTCATGACTTCAATTTTATTTGCTGCTGTATTCTACTTGCTTAACAAGCATCTTTTTTTTTTTTTTTTCCCCCTACCTCCAGGGACATCCTGAACCGTGGAAGAACAGAGGAAATATTTTCTTTTGTGGAAGTGAGATGGTAGAACTGGGTAGTTTCTTTTAAAAGTCAGATTTTTTTATACATATCTGTCAGAATTATAAATATATCTGTTTATATACATATAAGATGACAGCTTTTCAGGGAGTGGACATTAATCAAGTTCATATTAGGCAAAATCAATTTAAGACAAGAATACAAAAAGATCCAAGACTATTCTACCAGGGCACCCCTTTCCATGCCCCTGCCTCCCTGATGGTTGCGTTCAGTGTGACAGAAATGTGATGAAACAACTCAGTTCTGTTTGGATTTGGAAGAATATGAGATAAATAACATTTCCTGTGTTTATTAAACTCTGGAGCTTGATTTATTTGGGTCTATTTATATCCATTTAACTAAACAATTATCCAGAGACAGATAAGTAATTGCTTCAGATATTAAGTTCACATTTAATTTTTTTTCCCTGGTTGTTTTTAACTTAAGTTAAATTCTGCCTGCAAGAATGTTTGAGGGGCTTCTTAATTCTTTAGCGATGGTGTTATGAAGTTTTATGAATAATGATATCACTCTAATATAAAATCAATTAAGTTTTCATATGGAGAGGATAAATTATGTCTCTTGATTCCTGGCATTTGAGGAAGATTACACAAGCTTCAGCTCGGTGAAGTTCAAGACATTAATTCTGCTTAGTATTTGGTATGTTTATAAAAGCATGCAGTAAAACTTAGCTTCAAGACTCATTTTCCTTTTGGGGGAGAAAAAAAAAAACCAGTGGTTCTAAGGCTGAGAAATAAGTAGTACATAGGGTGTTTTTTGTTTGTTTCAACAAAGAAGAATCAACAGGTTTGGTTATATATTTTTGATCTGAAGGAAAAGAAGATGCCAGAATGATTAGCAACACCGTATTTCTTAAAACTGCATGATGTACAAATGCTTCTGAAATAGTATGTTTCAATTGTCAAGGAAGATTATTGATCAGGAGCAATAGACTTTAAATAATAGATTTGATCTCAGCACCACTATACTTTCCTTTGTACAAAGTATGTCTGTGTTTGATTTATGGTTCTTTCCTTCCTTAGTAAAATCTCTTTGGAGGTTTTTTGGATCATTTAAGCTTTTGGATTCAATCCAAGTAGTAGGTTTAAAGGTAATTGAGGGGTGAAAAAAGTCATCTGGTGCTTAAGCACACATGAAATGAACAATGGAGGCCATGCTTTTTATCAGGTGTTAAATTCTAGTTTATTGGTTTTTATCAATGCAGGGAGTGATGCAAGAGGTCCATTTCTTTTCTGACTTGAAATACTGAGCACCTGGAGGAATCAAGCTGCTTATTTGTCTCCTATTTCTTGTTAATTAACATGTTGCTGTCTTTGGCAAAAAATAAAAAATGTATATGTCCATCTCATGTAAGCCAGTATAGGATGTGTTTTGATCTCTCAAACTGTCCACAATTTTCCAGTCAACAGTGTGATCTTATCCAGTTTGATCTTATCCCTCTATGAAACTAATACCCAAAACTGTTTGGAGAAAGTGAATTCTATCTCTTAACTAAATCTACTGGGGAGCTTTAAATAGTATGTGGTTTTACTCGGTCATACAGGGTGGATTTCAAATGATGAACAGGAAGAAGCTTCTGTTGTTCAAAAGCTCTGCAAGACTGCTGGGGTGCTGGTGAGGAAATACAGGCTCAAGTGCAGAGAATACCCATTTCCCCATCCTCTTTACAGACTTGGCAAAACCTCAAGAATCTGTCAGTCTTCAAAGGCTGTTAGAGCAGTTTCCATTTGTATGGGTAGAAGGCTATCAAGGAGATCAATAAAGGTATGAATAGAACCTAGCATATTTCTGGTCTAGGATGATTTGACCTTTCACAATCTTGGTTTGTCTAAATAGCCAGGGCCATACAAAATACTATTCTAATAGCATTTGACCAAAGTTTTATCTTCTCTGTCAGAGTCATACCTATTTATTTTAATCCATGTATTAACCTTCACACTTGTGTACTGCTATTCATTATAGTTAGGAGTGAAATCATAACCTGTAGGAAAAAGCATGGTGGTTAAAAAGTTAGATATCCTGATACAGTAGAGGTCAGTGGAATTATGAAACTGCAAGTTGAAACTTTTGCCCTGGTTTTTTATTTAGTATAGCTCAAGGTGGCGGTGTTCAAGCTAGAGTTGATTAGGAGGAACTTTGAGAACAATTTCATGCAAAATTTGCTTTTTGAAGAAACTAGCTTTTCCCCTGGAAAACAACTTCGACTGCCAGTTTTTACCTCGCTGCACGCGGTGCTAAGCAGTGGAACTCAGGTTAACTAGCTGAGCAGCTCATTTCTTAAGACATACTTAGCTGACTTGCAAAAGCAGGGATAAAAAAAGTCACAGTACAGAATTTCCTGATGGGATAGTGTCATGGAGGCACCCACAAAACAGACAGCAATAGCTACAAAAAATTCAGGTTTATTGCAACCACAGTTGCCCAGTGATTCTTCTGACAAATTTAAACTACAGGTTTGTATGTCAGCTGTAGGAATATAACTACTACACAACTAATTCCTGAACTTTAAGGAATAGTTTGTCTAGAAGGATGAGCACACTTACTCATAAATGGCAAACCACCCACGTGAGGGTACCCAAAAGTATCACTCACCTGAAAAGAGGCAGGTGAGGCTCATTCAGTCCATGGAGACTCTGTCAATCTGTGGAAATATCCTTGCATGGTGTACCTTATATCCAAGGGGAGGCTGACTGCTAGGCCTGCTTGCTCTGCAAAGAGCGAACTCAACTTGGCCCTTTGGTGGGGCTCCATTTACAAGTCAAGCGAGGGCACACTGCAGTCATTCTAATGGGTTGGTGTCAGGTTTTAGGGTCAGGGCTGCCCCCAGATGTTCTCTGTTAACACATGCACATCCCCCTCCCCCACCCCCCCCCAAAAGGGGAAGGGAAACAAAAGTAAAACAGCTTTAATGAGAATACTACTACTACTAATAATAGTAATAATAAAATGGAATATATAGAAACCCAGTATGGAAACCAGCTCCCCCTTGATGCCAATATGTCACCGTCACCCCCAGCTGGGGAGCAGCCCCTGGGGAAAGTCCCAGAGTAGACTCAGACAGTGACTGGGTACAGGAGCTGGAGTCTGGAACTCGGTTCAGGAGCACAGGGCTGGGGATCAAAGGCAGAGTGGATGGAGTCCTCCTTGGATGCTGGCCATTAAAGAAGCAGCACAAGGGAGGAAGGAAGGAAGGAAGTGCTTACCCCTTGCTATCCATCAGCTTTTATGCTGAATATGATAGACATGGGATTGAATACCCCACTGGTCAATTTAGGGTCACTTGTCTTGTCAGCACCTCCTGCAGGTGTGGCTTTACTTTCTGCCCTTCTCCGTGTGGGACACAAGCTTTAGCTTTACCACTACCAGTTCTTGGTAGTAACTGTAATCATGGAGCCTTATCACTGCTAGAAGCAGACAATCTGTGAAAATATGCTGCTAACTTCGGAAAGTGCAGTTAATTAGAAGAGCTTTAGCTGATAAGTAAAATCACCAAACAGAATTAGTTCTGTTCTACCCCAGACCAGGACAGCTGGGTGACAAGCCATGACAGAAACAGGCTAAGGTTCTAGGCCATGAGGTAACAGTGAATTGCCAGGAGGTGCAGTTTAAGACTGAGGTGCTGAGCCAACCCCTATCAGATCTCTAGCAAGCTCTTTTTTTTTTGTCAGTTTTCTGTCAAGGAGGCTACACCTGCCACAGGTGGACTGGCTGACAGCAAAGATGTGTTATATGAGGGTTATACTAAAAATGATAAACAACAAAGTCATCAAGGCAACTTAAAAGGAAAAAAAAAAATTACAGACCTTTTACTGCTTCTGTTCAAACCTTACACTCTCAGCCTCTTTCACCCATTTCAAGGGCTTTCTGAGAGTATGCGTTAAGAGGAACACTTATTTCTGACTTCTGGGACTTTAAGTTTTCCATTTATGAATGTATTCTTACATGTGTGTGTCTGCCATTGCCAAAAGTAAGTACTTGATACCTATCTCAAATTGTATCTCTTAGCAAATGTTTAACAATTTTGTATAGATTACCAGCAAGGTAACCAATAATCTCACTGCTGCCACACCCTGTGCAGTTAAAGCAAGCCACTTCTACCTACAAACAAAACCAGGTCTTTTTTACTAAAACAGAGAACATGTAGGCTGTTAGATTCCAAGGAGTTAATGAGTCTCTTAAGAGACTACAGATACCTTTGAACTTACTTTTATTGAGGCCTCATATTCATAGACTTATCTCTCTAAAACGTTCAACATCTCTTCTCCTTTATCACCTTTCCTAATAAACATGTTTACAGTGTAAACTGAGGTCTACACTGCAAAATTACAAGACAATAATAAAAGATAACAGTAGGGTATTATTAATCTAATGGATAAAATAAAGAATGACCACCTGCTTCATGTAGGATCACAAGGGGGTTCCTAGGATTCCTTATTACACTGGAATAAATTACATCCTCATCTTTCTTTTACTCTGAATGGTTACTGCTGCTTCACAGATCTGTATAATCTGCCTTCCATAACCAAAGCTTGCTTTTATCAATCAGTGATAATGACCACGCTGGGAAGTAAACATAGCTTTTTAGGATACAAGTGCTTGATGTACAGCAAAGAAGATTCCATTAGCTTAAGCTGTTTCCATACTCACAGAACTTTTAATAGCAGACTACTGGTCCTATCTAACTTTCTTCTAGTTCTACATTTTTTTTCCTATCAATGGTTTCTGTTTTTCTCCACATTATATCAACTTCTTGCCTCAAAGAGCAAGTTACTTGCTGTCTTTCCATATTTTTCCTTTCCTCTTGACCACAAATTCTTGTAGTGTGGTAGATGAGAAAGGATGTAGCATCTACAAACTCATGTAGTTAAATTCAAGGTTTATTGTTAAGTACTAATTTAGTAACTTTTTACTTTTATTTCTGTCATGTCTTTGTTTTCAAAGCAAAATGTGTAATCACGTCTTTCTTGCTTAGTAACTTTGAAGGGGGGAAATAAAGGTGGTAGATAAACTCAACTAAAATTTGAAGAATTTAAAAAATATTTTCTATTTTCCTCTGAACGGAAATATTCTTTATGAAGTATTCATATGGTATTCCTAACGGGGGGGAAGCAGTAATAAAGACAAAATACCATTTTTGTGAAGCAATCAAACTGGGTAATTTTACACACCTATTAAACACAACCATCCCAAAAGATCTGTATAAGATAAGGGAGAATAGTTTCAAGCAGTTTTTCTACAACACTACTTTTCTGTGAGCACTTATTCTGCATTTACCTTCTGACAGATGTGTACTCTATACCTGTTGAAGGGTAGAGCTGTGAATGAGTCACAGCTCTTAGGTGGAAGACAGCGAAGACAGACTCAGTTTGGGTGGTTATTTTTGTATCCTGCAAATAATGCTTTGAATAAGGTTCTGAACATGATAAGTGTTGATCTGAGCAAAATAAAAACTGAGCTGCTTTTAAACATTGGTAGCTAAATATGTATTATATCTGTGTCTAAGTAAAATATAGTTATTCCTGTTTATGTAAGCTGCCTTTTGCTGGGGTGCGAATTGTGATGTGGGTGAGCTCATGAAGCGTTGTTCTTCAGCTGGAGATGACTCTATTGGCATGAGGAACACACTCTTGTTTTCCAGTGCCTCCTGCCTCTTTGCCATCTCCTGTCTTATAAGCCATTTAGCACTTAGAAGAGTTCCTCTGAAAAGCTGCCAAAGGCAGTGCTTGCATGGGTTGTCTGCATTGCAAGTGCTAGTCACAGAAATCTAAAGCTGTTTGGACTGCTGTTCTCTGGCACTTTACGTTTTAATTCCATTTTTAACTGCTTTTTTGCATGCGTGCATAGTAATGAGACAAATGAAGTTCTAAAGAGTAGTATTGTGGCCCATGATTGATTTTTTTTATTTTATTTTTTGTAATGATGGGCTGGATTCCACTTAGTGTCTCATTGGAGTGCAACAATATACAGATTTTAACATAACACAACAAGAGTGAAGAATTTTATGGCTCAGAGGGCAGAACAAGCAATGAGTACACTTGTAAACCTTACGGCTCTTGATCTCAGTTTAAAGCTCTTATTTCATAAGACCACGTAAAATATGCAAGTTAGGTGGGGTCTGATTTTAATGTATCTCTGAAAATACGTTAATGAATGCTCATGAGAATTCTGTTTAATTGTTACAGTAAATACATGAACTTTCTGGACATTACTAGCTTTGTAACCCTTCTGTAAAGACATCTCTTTCCCCATCCCCATCTCTTTACACTATTTGGCTGCTCCCTTTTTTACTACACAATCTTTGTATGTGGTGTTTATATAATGAATACACATTTTAGCATCAGAGTTGGGGAGAAATGCTTTTAAAGTGTTTTAGGGACCACAGAAATTTGTGGTTTGCACTAATCAAGATTTCTACTGAATGCTGGGCCACCTTGTAGTTGGAACCTTGAACATTCAGGCTGGGAAGCAAAGGAGAGCTACTAGACATACTGTTTTCTGTTAATTCTTTTTGTACAGAAGCTAAACTGCTCAAACAACATGAGTCAACTGGACTTTCAGCAGCTGCAGTGGACAATCATTTCATGCTTGACTCATACCTACTTTTATTGCATTAGTAAATATGTGTAACTGTAAACTTAGTTCTAGATTTTGGTTCATGTATGGACATATAGTGGGAGTGTATGTGTAGAACAGGTGGTGGTTGACTGAAGATATGTGTGGTTTAGTGAAACAACATTATTTCCATTAAATACACTTATTTAAATCTGCAGTTGACTCTTCTGGATTAATGTTGTTATTTAGGCGAAAGTATTGATAGAGCATTCACATTCTTTACTGTAAATAAAGAATTCCTCTGCCTTTCAAATTCCTTTTCAATTTGGATCAGGATTGACCAGCTATTAAAAACCAGGAAAAGACACCCACAAATCAGTGGCTGCCTTCAGGAATAGGTCAAGGAACTTCATGGACTTCTCCAAAGTTAAATGTGGATTTTATTTTCATATTAATTCTGTGTAGTCAATGCATATTGACATGTTCCACTCACTATAAAGTGATAAACCCAGTTTGCTACATAGGTTTATTCACTTCTGGTCAGTATAATAAATCAGGCAGGCTGTATTTTTAAATAACTAGAGCTGCAGTATGAGTCTACCTGGATTATTTTAATAACTGATTTCTGCTCCCACAACCTAATCTTGGTTAAAATATTTATCTAAAATATTCTTTCTATTGTCAACATTTGGTTATGCAAAGCTTGCTAAAAACTTGAATGATTCAATGTAGTAGATGTCTATCAAAAATAGACTTCAGGAAAAATGCATGCATCAGTAACATTTAATTTTACCAGAAGCAGAAGATCTATTTTTCTTGCAGCATATCTAAATGAAGGATCCTGTGTCAGAAGAAAGCAAGCATAAATAAGTGTGTCATTCTGTACACATCCCTTTGCATCTAAGTACTATGTGATTCTAAGCTTAGAGCTTCATTCTCTTTAATTCCATCATGAATTTTTTATCAGATTGAAAGAAAAAGAAATTCCAGCACCACAAATATGAATATATTGCATATCAGTGCAAGGATGAAAAAGGGACTAGTTGTTTCTGAAAGCTGTTTTCCAGTTGCAAGTGTCACATTCGTTGTGGGGAAATTAAAATGTAGAAGACGTTTTTGAGAGTCAGTTGCTGTCATAGTTCCTTTGTAGTGTGTCTGTTGCAAGAGTTTAAGGCCTGGTTTGCATAGAAGTTAGCAGGGAGAGGAAGAATGGCAATTTCTCGGGTACTAAGTCCATTCTCCCAAACAGTAGGTAGTAGGACAAGAGGAAATAGCTTCAAGTTTTGCCAGGAGAGGTTTAGCTTGGATGTTAGGAAAAAATTCACCACAGAATTCATCACAGCACTGGAACAGGCTGTGCAGGGAAGTGGTGGAGTCACCATCCCTAAAGGTATTTAAAAGGTAGGTAGATGTGGTGGTGAGGGACATGCTGACCTGGCAGTGTTGGGCTGATGGTTGGACTCAATGATCTTAAAGATCTCTCCCAAACAAAACGGTTCTGTGATTCAATGATATGCTGTGTGTGACCAGAGTTTAGCTCTAGTTTTAGAAGTTTTGTTTTACTGTTTTAAAGGAGAAAAACTGCACATCTCCAGCGTCGTTAGGTGCTGATTGGTCTCAGTTAAATCCTGTGAAACATGATGGTGCTACCAGAGCCCTTTTCTAGAGGCCACAGTAAAAAAGCAACCATAGATTACCTACCAGGGAAAAAATTGATGTCTGCTGGGAGCAGTGTGGAGATGAGCAGTGTTACTCTGCATGCAGCATCAATGTTCCATCTTTCTTGTCTCTTTAATTGTGGTGAGCATACAAGTTGCTGTTTATTCATTTGGGTAATAAGAATCTTTAGCAGTATATCTAGGACTTAAATACTGTACTGTTCTAGATCAAAACAGAGATCTTTCATTGGCAGAGAAAAACTAATGGATTTCAGCTTTCAGAAATCTTATTATAGGGGTACTGAGATGGTTCCTCTTTTGTGTTTGCCTTTAATTTCTTCCTTTCACTGTTTAGTTAAATATCTCTTGTGCTAGAAAGCAGCAGAGAAACATTAATTTTATAGCTCAGTGGTTATAGTATTCATGTGGACTATGAAAAACCTCTGTTTGTCTCTGCTGCAATTAATATTTACTCATATAAAGTCAATTCAGTCCAGTAGAAGGGACTGAGAGGGACTATTCCTAAAGCAGCCAATGGCTTATGGAGTGAAACCTGCCTGATGGATGCAAGGCTAAGCAGGACTGGGATCTGAACGTAGCCCTCCTACTGTTTAGGTGAGCACTTTGATCAGTCATTTAGTGGTTATTGTGGGGCTATTGCCTCTCCAGATGGCCTTCTGTAAAAATCAGAAAGGTTTCTCAGTGGAGTTGTTAATTAAGCTATTTTGTTGATAAAAAGAAAATAACTTTTGGCCAATTAATGCTTTCCAGTTAGTAATATTACATAAAAAAAAAAAATTAAAAAAATCCAACTTTTTTTCTTTCACTTGAAAATGGTGAAGTTTCAGTAGTGACCTTCCAGTCCCTGAAAGGGGCCTACAAGAAAGCAGGGGAGGAACTATTCAAAAGGGTTTGTAATGACAAGACAAGAGATAGTGGGTTTAAGCTAGAAAAGTGTAGATTCAGGTTGGATGTTAGGAAAAAGTTCTATAATATGAGGGTGATAGGTCACTGGAATAGGTTGCCCAGAGAGGTCGTGGAGGCCTCATCCCAGGGGACATTCAAGGTCAGGCTTGATGCGGCTCTGAGCAGCTTGATCTAGTTGGAGATGCCCCTGCTTATTTCAGGGGGATTGGACTAGATGACCCCTTCCAACCCAGTATGTTCTATGATTCTATGAAGTTTTCTAAGTTTTCCTGGGCAGACATCAACCTAATGTGTAATGAATATTTGAATGAGGAAGGCTGTCAGTGCTTATTGAATTTATTCAGGGAGTTGCACAAAATTTTCCCTGGGATTGTTTTGTTAAATATGGTATACTTGAGAGCTGTGTCACAAAACCTGACATTCAGAGTGATGCCATCCTAAAGGGCCAGCTGGAAAACTGCAGAGTCACAATCCAGCTTTGCAAATATCCATTTTCTGAAGATAAGTTGGATGAACATTTCCTTTCAATGAGGGAGGAGATTATATTTAGCATAAGTGATTACTGCACCCAAAACAATAGTTAGTGCTGACAAAATTGTCAATCTAGCACATGAATCATCAGAACATTAAACACATTTAAAACTCCACCAAACCCAAACTTACTAAGATTACCCAGTGATGGATTAATTGTCATTCTGTAACCTCAATAAGGATGTGAAATTATGTCCCTTTTTATAGATGTAGCAATTTTAACACCTCTTTTTTTTAATTTTGTTTTATATTTTCTGCCACAGTGTTGGAGATATTAATAAATAAAATCATGAAACTATAAAAACAATTGTGTAAATAAAATATACAAATGCGCCAAGGTTTGCAATCTGACATGATAATCATTCATTCAATAATTTTAACTTTGGCAATCATGGAATTAATGAATATTCAGGGATAGCGGTACTAAAACATGCCAGGAAAAAAATGATGCTGATGCTATCAGGTATTTAAAGGTCTTACTGTCAGCTCCAGAGGAGAAAGAGTTCTTGTAGCTGAGGGAGACAAGCTGACTAACAAATAATATATTTTGGAAATGATCTTTGTAACCTTTAAAGAAAGTAATAAAATGTACTTACAGGGAGAATGATGAGTCTCTGATCAAGAGCCTGGCAACTGAGCGCATATGAAAATTAATATACTTTGAATACAGATTAATTCCATTTTTGTAGCTGAACTTTTGTGAAACCCTAAATTCCAGTGGATGTAAGGTATAGGCATTTGCCACAAATTTTAAAGTTCCTCAATTTAAGAACTTGATGCTGAAAACCTTAAAAATGTTGAGGTTCGTCTTCACTTCAGTTTTCCACTATACTTGCATTACAGGCAAGAACAAAAAAAATGTCATATACATATTTTCTTGATGAATACCCAGAACACTAAGGATTTGCAGATTCCTTACTGTATTGTTACAGAGAAGCTCTTTGTTGTTTCAGAATTTTTTACAGCGATATGGATAGAGATACCCAGAAGACATTGCATGCAACATTCCCAGAAAGAGAGTCCAGAACTAGATCTGGAAATTTTATTTCTTCCTAAATGATCATATTAAGAACATTTAACTAAATGTTATAGAGAGACAGCCAAAATGTTGATGTGGAGGTTTTCTCTTGATGCAACATCAGAAAATGCACTAAGTCCAGAAACAGTGCTACAGACATGCCTCTTATTGTGTTATAACTTGTGTTAAGGCATTAGAATTAGTGGATGATAGTCTTAGCAGTAGCCTGACTGTCAAAAGATGGCAGCTTTGGAAAATGTTTCAATGTCTTTGTTGTTTCAATGTCATTTGCCACTCTCATCTACTCTTGTGGTTCTGTGTTGATTCAGAAGTGATGTTGTCTACAGAATGTCCCATGCAACCCTTGGGAGATGCACTATTTCTCTAGGTGTCTGGATACTGGTCTTGCTTCTGTGTTTTCAGATTAATGTAATAAATAATTAATTGTGTGGTTACATATGGTACTATGATGAGTTGACCCCAGGTGCCCACCAAAGTCTCCCTATCACTTTCCCTACTAAGCCGGACAGGGGAGAGAAAATATAACAAAAAGCTCAAGGGTCAAGATAAGGACAGTGAAACATCATTCACCAGTTGTCATCATGTGCAAGATAGATTTGATTTTAAAATGGGGAAATATGCTGCTCCATTTTCACCCCGAGCTCTCTTATTGTAAAGAGGCTAGTTTCTAAGAATTGCCTTTCATTAGTGTGCACATACATGCAATAAGACATAAGTGTGATTCCTCAGAATTAAATTCCAGGAAGATAAAATGGGGGGGGGAGTGGGAGGGGAAGATGAAACTGTCCATAAGTTATCCAAGTTTGATAATTACCTTCTTGGATTAAATTTGTCTAATCCATATAACTATTGATTTGGCAATAATTTGTGTTATGTCACATAATTAACCATGCTATACAGTCTCTTTCTTAACTTCTGAATTATATTGCCTAAGGCTTTTTGTACTAAAACATTGCTGATTGCATATAAATTAGATTAATTAGTAGCTTTAGTAGTAGATGGCACTGTGAGGTGTTATCTTTATGACTTTCACCAAAGAGCTGAAATCTGTCCAGCTTTCTAAATGGAAAATGTATAGTTACTTCACCTTAAACACCCTTATAGGAACATGTGTTGATAGAAATACTTTCCATAGCTAGATTGTCTATTTTTAACTATGCTTTCAGGAAGACATTTCCCGTTTCATTTGGAGAAACAACAAGTGCTTTTTGGTGAAGGTGGGGAATAATGGTTTCTTGGGTTTTTTAAAAAATAGGCATTTTACTTTTTTAATTATTTGTTCCTAGTATTGATTTCAAGCCTTTATCCATATAAATGGAGTGACTATATGAAGAATCTAAAAGGTGAATACTTGTGATTGTTAGAATCAATTATTCAATGTCAATATTATAAAAGCGGTATTTTCTCTTTCCAATGATTAGCAATATAGTAGTTAACCATTAAAAAGTTAACTAATTACAACAGTTGTTCTTGCCAGTCTTTTGTAATCAATCAGTTATCTTTATGATGGAAAAAAATTGTGTGAAATATCAGATGTCACATGTAGTTTTTGGGATGTTAAGAATATCTTTTATGAGCTTATTTATGTGAGAACTGGTAACTGGACTAGAGCATGAACTTGATTATGCAATTAGGGTATGAAGTTGAAATATTATTTCATAGGAATGTTGATGGGATGAACAGATCCGCAGTCTGAGCTTTTGCAACCTAGACAATCTAGAACAAATTTATGGCAGAAATAATGGAGTAATTATAGTATTTTTATGCTTGTTTTATAAAAGGCCCAGATATGTGTTTGGAAAGTCAAACAAAAAGACTTTACTAACCATTTCATGTTCAATAGCTATCAAACGTTTCACCACGGAACATTTTATGGCTCACAATTGCTTTTTTGTGGAACATAAATGTTCAAAATTATTGCAATGTGTTAAGTCTCTTACCTTGTTTAACTTAACAGATGAGAAATAAGACTGCTTTCTGGATAAGTTTTGTATATTTTCTCATTACACCATCAGAATACAGGGTTCAGTCATTATTTTTACCTGAACTTTCTCAAGTTTTCATAATTTGCCTTTGCCCCAGATCATATTGTCCTTTATGTTAAGCAAATTCAAGAGAAATTTCAATTTCCAACAAAGTATTTTAGAGAAAAAAATAATTGTTCTCTACTATGCTTTGAAAATATTAATATAATTGCTTCAGCAGTTAAATCCTTGTGAATGGCAGTGTCATAAATAACCATATAGTTTCTGCTGGTGGTTATTCTACATTTTCAGGGGATATTAAAGTCCAAAATTTAAAAGTTAACAAACTACTAGTAGAATTTAAAAGTGCATAGGAAAACTATTAAGAAGTCTGAACATACATAGTTTTCTTTTCCAGATAAATTATTTTACCTAAGATTTTAGGTGAAAGAAGGAATATTTCAGGCCTTTCTGGTTTTAGCAGCTATAAATTTGAGAGTGAACATGTTTTTGTCATTATTTAAAGGGAGACTGAAACACATCTTAAATATTAAGTAAGGAATCACAATTTCCAAGAGTTTATTTTCTTGCTGATTATAACTGAAGGTAGCGAATGAAAATACAGCACTCCTGCAGTATCCTAAATCCAATAATTAATAGACATTAAAAATTTGATTGGATAGAGGCTCTTGGGAATATTTGTCTCCTGGGATGTCTTATAGTAGACGAAGCAAATATTACCTTGTCTTAATAAGAATATTTAAATGATTGACTGAGTTTTTGTTTTTGCTCAAAGTTTGTTATCTGTCATTTCACTTCAAAGTTGTGTTCCATGCTCCTCCTGCTTACACCTTCATGCAAACCATTAAAATGTGAACACATAAGATTATGACTTTTCTTAGTCCTGAGAAAATTTAGGGAAATTAATAATTTTATGCAGAAATGTAGACCTATTATTTTTCAATAGGTCTGTTGCAATAAGGTCAGTATAGATGTTATTTCTCTTCAGAATGTGAATTCTCTGATGATGGATTATTCTAGTACAGACCAAAAATAAGGACTTTTGGAAGGTAAATAATAAATAATTTTAGAAGGTAAATAAGGATCCTTTTAAGGTAAATAATGACAGTTCTCTGCTAACGAGATAATAATTTAAGGAAAATTCAGAACTGTGGTAATTCTCACATTCTTGTTAGTGTTTTGAAAGATACTAAATATTAAGTGTCTTTTTTCCTGATAAAGGTAAGGAATGTACAGCCACCTTCTAAAGCTGACTTTTATTTCTTTTCAATTTTCTGCCTGCCATTCTGCCTGCAGTTCTCCACTGTAATTCCGACATTGCAGTTCATGTGCAGAATAAATGACAGCTTAGATGGATTTTTAACCTATTTACATGTTCAGCTTCTGTTTGTTTGGTTGTGGTTTTTTTTTTTTGTTTTTTTTTTTTCCTTTTCTTTCTTTTCATTTTGTTTCAAGACTTCATGCAATGCATAGTTTGGACTAGTCAAAGATGAGTGCAAGAAGCACCAACGTATTTTTCCATTGCTGTCATAACGAATTCAGTAAATTATTTTATCTTCTGCTTGTTATGTGCCTGAGATCTGTGGTTCAGATGAAACCACTTTATCCATCATCTGGAAAAGTAACTGTTAATATATTAAAATGTTGTATTCAGCATACATTGTTGTTGCACATCAATCTAGAGTGCAATGTTTATCTCAGTGTTGAGTGGTGCTATGTGGTTCCCACTTGTGGGGTTTTCACTCTTGGAAGATTGTGTTCTTTGATTCTGATACCTTAGTAGTGCTTTGTTTCTTTGCAGAAGGGGCTTACTGAAGCAAGGAATGCAGCTACATGACATACAAGACTACAAGGTTTGAAATTTTATTCTCAGATTTGGAATGTTTCTGTTTCATTTATAGGAGGATGATTGTAATTTATTTTTTTTCACAAAGACCTCATGTGTTCTCAGCTTACTTTGGCTGATCTGCAGTTCTATGGCCATATATTATAATACATACTGATAATTTTTCTTATATTATTAGATGAAAGAGGTAGTAATTAACATCCAGACTGTACACATGAATCAGCTATAGGCAATCTTTTCATTAGTTTTATGGTTTTGCCTATTCATCAATTTCAATATTCAGGCAAAACAACCCTATCTGTTTGTTTGTCCTTCATTAAACACAACCCTAGGTGTCCCCCCTTTCTTCATTTCACTAATGATTTCTGGCAGAAAATTGGAAAACAGCCTATGCTATAGGTGACTGTTGTTGCATTTGTCCATCAAGGGAGAATTTTAAGTGTCTTAAGTAGAGCATTAATGAAGTATTGATTTGATACCTGTTGATTTCAGCTGAATCTGTGCTGGTGCATCACTTGTTTGGGCCTCATTGTTTTAATGTGCTTAACATTTTCCCTTGTAAGACTGTGAGCAAGGCTTGTAGGTGTTTTGCTAAATCTCTTCCAGTATCACAGAATGTTAAGGGTTGGAAGGGACCTCAAAAGATCATTTAGCCCAACCCCCTGCCAGAGCAGGACCACCCAAAGCAGGTCACATGGTCACATTTCAGCTTGAGTAGTGTCAATTCTACTTCTTCCCATTAGATTTTGTGTTGATAACTCTGTTTATGTCTTGATGAATCACAAATACACATGGAGTTTTGTTGCCTTTAAGGCTCATAAGCTATCATCCACATGATCAGGGCTGTTATTCCATCAAGTCTGCTACCAACTGTTTTTATGAGTATGTTTAGTACTTTCACAGGTAATGAAGAATTACTCATTGTTTCACTACCAAGGCACAAGAATGGAAGTGATATTAAAGCAGAGAAATCTTAGAGGCATCAGGAGGAAGAATCTAGATTTTTGCAGCTTGTTATGTATACAGTGCAAATACTATTTCATGAATAGAAGACATGCATTTTAAAATTTAGAAAAAAAAAAAAAAAGCCCACAAAAAACCACCTAAAAACAAACCAAACCAACCAACCAAACAAAACACCACCAAAAAAACCAGACCAAACCAAACCAAAACCAACCAAAACCAAAACAACAACAACAAACAAACCAAAACAAAACCAAAACCCAAAACAAAAGAACAACCACCAGTTATTTTTAAAAACAGATATTTGAAAACATGGAACTTAGGTTTAACTTTATACTGCCTGGAATTTTCTGCTCTCCTTATTTTTCGCTGAAATCTTTGGGGTATTTTCTAACTTTTATTCCCATACATTGAACTGGTTTTAGACAGGTAAATATATGAATATGGCTCCTGTTAGGTCATGAAATATGTAAACTGAATGCCTATTCTGTGAGACTGAGTTATTGACTGATATACTTCTTCATAAAAGACTGGCACCATTCCTGGAACTGCTCAGTGATTTGATTGTACTCATTTGGAAAGTAAATTGCTATGAGACAGTATAAAACATATCCCCTTCAAAATTAATTTGGTGTTGACTGTCAGGTAAAACACCTCTGAAACCTGTATCATATTTGCTTGTCTTCCATACATATAAGTTGGATAACTGTTCTACAAATATCCTTTTTCCTACTGGCTTCTCTTACTGCATAATTTGTCAGTTCTCTAGCATAGCAAGGTCTTGTTTTATACAGTTATTTAAAATTCAAGTAAAAAAATGTCTGCAAAACAAAACATTCATTATACTTTAGACCACACAGCCTATATTATTTAGTCTTCTAGGTAAAGAGAACAGAGCTTTCTACAACTGACTATCAGTTGTAAATACAAAGGCATCCTTTTTCAGGGATGAAGATTCTGCACTGCAAGAAGACTGCCTCTTTCAGTGCTCAATATCTACTTCCAGTCATTGTGTGTATGAATGTATTTGATTCTACTTACGTATATATTTGTGTTTACTTCAGAATTCACTGAGACTGAGCTTGTTCTATGTTACTGTCTTTTGCTTCTTTTCTGAATCAAAGCATCACTTTGCTTCAATAAAGATTTTTTTTTTTTTTAAATAAGTAGCCTGTGCTAGAGGAATGCTTCCCTTACAGGGCCATCTCCTAAGTGTCCTTAATTGAACAGTGAAATTTCAAAAGTAAACGTGTATCTGCCAGTGGGTGACAAGCAGCTGTAACAAACAGCCAGTGTTAGGTAGGAAAATACACTGGATTTCAGTGTTTGTTCAGGTAAAAGCCACAGTAATAAGCTTCAATGCTGTTAGAATTGGGCATATGCACGTGAACTCGTCCACACAGAAAAATAACCTGAGAATAAAGTTAAACTACAGGTAACTTCCAGATGAAGCTTTTTGCTTCAGTTTTGCTTCCTGTTTTCACTAGAGAAGATTTCAGAAACTCAATAAGAAATAAGGAGATTATAGTTAAACTTCAGAGAACTCACACTGGCTGTTCACACGCCTCATCCTTTAATGACTGTATCTTCAAAGAACCAGTGGCATCTTCATCTCAGAAGAAGCTTTATGAAGTCATTTTTTTAAGCAGAGCTCACTGTTTTTTGATATGCTGGTCAAGCAGTGATTCTAAATGCAGTCATTTAAGATTACAAGCCTCATATCAAACCATTTTTAAAGTCTTCCTATTGTCTTCAATGAGTTCTGGATTAAACAATTTATCGGGCATTCTTCATCTTAAACCATATTCCTGTTTCTGCCTTCTAAACTTTGCACTCTTACACTCCTGCTTCTTTATCTTTTGCTCTGTCTGCCTTCTCCTCAATTTCTTTTTCCTCTCTCTCCTTTTCTTCTGCCAGTCTCCTGGCGCTGCAGGCACTTCCAAGGACGAGCTTGAAGAAGCAGAAGGCTGCTCTTTTCCATTTTGCCATCATTCCTTATTTCAGATAGAATTGTTAGATAGCTAACTTTCAGATAGCTTGCCAACAAACTTTGAACCTGATCTTTCAGAAGTACAAGACCTGGCATGCTACTTATTACTAGATATTGAACTGATGACTTAAGCTTTGATTATACAAGTACCATACAAACACAGTGTCTACAAAGTTTCTTTAGACTGGAACTTTGGATGTCAAACTCTCTTGCTTTCACTACCCTTTCTGAGACTTCTGTTCCTGCTTTCAACAGACAGTGAAAAAATAATCACCCCTTCCCTAGTGTAGAATGTTTTACAAGAAATCAATGTCATTAAGTGATTGTTATCTTGGAGTAGTGATGTTTTCCTGGTGCTTTTGAAGATCCTGAATGTGTAGTTAAGAACATAGGTACATATGTGCTTATTGTCTCTCAAATACTGGGTGCAGAGAGACAGATAATACTGGAGAGTGTAAAGAATCTTTAAGAAAATGTGAAATCCGTACAACTGCTTTATAACAGTCCAATTTTCTACTGACTTACTGTAAATCTAAAACTCAAGACAGGTTTTACTTATCCAAAAGTTTTCTTTTTAAAATTTTCACACAGTCTCAGAAGTGCAAGTCACTGCAGTAAGTGCTCTTGCAGTCACATCATGTATTAAAATACCTTATGCTTCTCATATATTTGGTTGTGTATTGTTGTCTTTTTGCTATTGTGTTTTTCATAACTTACCGTTCTGACCCAAAGAAGCAG
>NW_008612886.1:0-27467 GCF_000691845.1 Merops nubicus
CGGCCGGGTGCTCCCATGGAGTGAAGGCGCTGAGGAGAAAAAGGTACCAGAGATGTGGGAAGATGGGATGGACACACATGATAGCCTGGAGGGCGGGAGCGTGGAGGCGAGCGTGGCAGATGCATTGCCCACGTAGTCCTGCACCTGCAAAAGCCTGGCCCACGCACCCGCCCCGCCCGCCGCCCCGCGCTGCCAGCCTGGCCGCAATCGCTCTCTAAATGTCCCCGTGCAGTAGTGCCAGAAAAGAAAGATAGGGAGCAGGGTGGGAACGTGGCTGAGCTGCTCCCCCTCTCCCTGAAAGCACTTTGAGCACAGCAAGACCTTGCCGTAGCTATAAGGAGACTTCCAGGGCCAAATGAATTCTAGCTTCTCCAGTATTGCTTCCCAGTTCCCTCCCTTTCTGAGCTTTGTGACTTTCCTGAAAGCTTCAGACTGCTGGAGGAGGAGGCTGTTTGCCATGCCACACCCCAGCAGCAGCTGCTTTTTCTTTGCCTGTCCTGCTTCCACCTCTGTACTGTGGCTTTCCACGTCCACCACCAATTCCATGCTTGGAGATCCACAAAAGCATACAGGAGTATCTTATTGAGGCCCTGAATGAGTGCAGCATCCAACTTGTGTTGGATGGACATGAGTGGGCAGGGAGAGCTTCATTGCCTGCAGGCTGGGGGAAAGCCTGAGTGTGCAGCAACAGCCATGGTTATTGCCCTTCCTGAGGCACCAGATATCCCAGTCCAAATCCATCCCTATTATTCTTGCTTCTCTCTAAGGAGGCTGCAGGCTGCATGCACAAGTCAAAGGAGAAACAAAGGCACAGGGTGGAAGGTGAGTCCACCAAGGCCAATGAACAGATTAAAGGCAAGGAAAGGAATTACTTTTCTCCAGCCCGTTGTACCATTGCACAGTGTTTACCTTCACCAAACCACATGGATGAGTTTTTTGAATAGGGCAGCTCCTTTTGAAGAGACTTAGGACAGAGACACCCACATTTCTTAGCCTGCCAAGGCTCACGTGTGGGGGTAGCATGTGACAAGGACCCTCAAAGTGCACCAGCATCCCCCCACCACTATCAGTAACTCTCCGGAAATGCTGGTCTCTTGCTGCTTTCCCTGGAGTCATAGTTCAGATGAAGCGAGAAGATTGCTTTTGTGGTGTTAGCATCAGTGATGTCCCCAGGAGCTGATGGATATTTGGTAGCTAAGCTAACCCAGGTCCCTCCTGGATTACAGAGGGAGTGGTAATGATGTATCACCCATCCCTGACCTCGTTCATCTTTGTGGACTGGTGGTGGTGGGAGAAGGGAAAGGCTAAGTGCACATCCTGGAAGCCAGGGTGGCTCTGAAAGTTGAGAGGAGAGCTGAAGGCTCGGGGGAAAGGAAAGACATCTGAGCTCAACACGGACAGCAGATAGATTGAAGGGAGCATAACCTTGTGGCAATGCATGCTCTGGTCCTTGCAGCTGGCATTAAGGGTCAATTATTTTCAGTGTAACTACTCACTTCTAACTGGAAAGAGAGCGACCTGATGACACTGATAGGGCCTGCTGGTGTCCATCTCTGCCATGGTAGAAGACAACAGAACAAGCCTTGAGCTTTGTTTGTCCTTGATGTCTGAGCACAGATCACTGTGCCTGGATTCCCTCCCTGACTCTTTGGTGTACCAGATCCAGCACACGCAGACCTGGCTAGGAGCTGCTTGGGCACTCTGAGCTTTGAGAGGCCAGCAGTGCAGAGCAGATAGGTGGGCACATTTTTGGCATCCACCTCCTTTATGAGCTCTAGGAATTGGCATCTCCCTCTTTCAAACTATCTGCCCTGGACAGGCTGAGGTCCTGTGTCTGGGGTCAGAGCCAGCCCAGCTGGAGACGGCTGAGGCAGGACCCTGCTGTGGTGGGGGCTGGATTGCAACCTGGCCTCCAGCCCCAGGTCTCTCTCACATACAAAAGCGTGCATGCCTGGGCTTGGCTTCCTTTGGAAAAGAAACTCCTTAAGGCCAGAGGGCTTCCCTGCCATCAGGTGCTGTCTACAAGGCAGCAGGGTGTGTGTCAGGCCTGCCTAGAGGAAGCAAGGCAAGGTTTGGGTGCTGTCCGTGCTGCAGGGCGCTGGTCACCTATCTGCAGCAGGCTGTTACTGTGCATGATGCCCTGGTACGAGCTGCCCTTTCATGCCAGCAGCACTCGATACTAATCCAAGAGGCACCCCTGGAGGGATAGAATCTTGATTTTACAGATGCAGTTAGCATCAAAGTAACTGTCTTGGGAAAAATCTCCCTCCTGCAAGCTTAACACCTCCCTGGCAGGAGGACCATCCCCCAGGGGCTGTGATGGAAGATAGCCCTGGCAGCCTGGCTCTGCATGTGCCATAGCTCAGGGCATCAGACATCAGGACACAGCCAGTGCTGGGGCTGGCTGTTGCCCTGCTGTGTGCCCCCACCTCCGCTCCCAGCAACCAGTTGAGCTCAAGAGCTCTGTGCTCCTCGGGAAGGAGTCCAGCCTGCTGAGATGAGTTACATCGCCCCAGCTTGTGCCATCCATGACTGGGTGTAAGTGACACCTCCCCACTGTGCCAGCTCCTTGACCTGGGAAGAATTGTTTGTGCTGGCAGAGTGTTCCAGGTTGTCCTGGCCACCTGATTGTGGGGTTAAGCTGCCTCGGAGGGAGCCCATGGAACAGTCTGGTGCCAGGCTGGAGGGGGTCCTTTGATCAGCACTCTCTAGTGAGGTCCATACAACACTTGTGAGGTCCATACCACCCACCTGCCCTGCAGCGTGAGGAGATGGGCACTTATAGGGGAGGATGTTGGAGCAGAGCACCCCCGAGGCCAGCTGCTTCCAGGGTGTGATGTGATCCTGGCTCAGTCCCCTGTCCTGAGACCCATGCTCACCAGCACACTCCACCATGCCAGAGCAGGTGAACACAGTGGTGGTTTGGATGGGCACCCTAACTGGCAGCAGGGCTGTTCACCTACTGGTCTACTGTCCACCCAGGATGGTGGGGAAAGCATACATGAAGGAGGAAAGGGGACAACAAGGAAAGGAGAAAAAGACTCCAAAAACGCATGGGGTCAAAATAACCAGAGCAGGTGGCAAAGGAAAGGGAGAGAAGCAGGGGGGAGAGGACGAAAGGAAAGATCAAGGTCCTGCTGTCAGTCAGCCCTTCAAAGGCCGGGTGTAAAAGGATCTCAAAAGAAGTGGAGGCAGGTCATGCCAGCCCACAGCCTGGACAAAGGAGATGATGACAAGCAGCTATTTTAGCTGCTGGTCTGCAGCCATCTCGCCTGGGGTGGTGCACTCATCAAGTCTCCCTAAGCTAAGCAAAATTTGGCCTTGGATTTGGAGTTGGGTAGGAAAGCCAAGGCAGTGGGATGAAGGGCTGGTCCCTGAGTGGTACCATAAATTAGCAGGGTGCCCAGATGTGGAGTTATGAGGCATTGTCCCCTCTGAGGGGTTCACTTTTCAAACAACGTGTTTGATGCAGCTTTGCCGCTGGAGACTTCTCTGGGTGTTTTTGTGAGGACGGGAGCATAAGCCACAGTGCCATGTCCCAGCACGGGGATCCCAGTAGGCACGTGGGGAGGATGCTTCAGGAGCTGGGGTCCACAGGGACTTTCCGTTCACCCGCTAATGAACGAGGCTCATGTGGGACTGTGGGTTTCTGAAGGGGCACCTTTCTCCTTCGATGAAACAGACGATGAATCAGATCCGTAGTTTTGCTGAAACAAAGAACTCGCACCTGCTCACAAGGTACCTTGGGAACTGGTAAGGAGAAAAGATGTTTCTCAACATATTTTAATTTTCTTTCTTTTTGTATTTTTTGTGGTGTAGCAAGGGCTGAGTGGGAGACAGGCACGTGGGAGCTGTTGGAGTGCCCTGCTGTGCTGCACAGCAGGGAGCTCTTGGGAAAAACAACCAGCAAATAACAGAGCATCTCTTTGAAAATCTCTTGCTGTTGTCTTCCAGGGACCATGGAAAGATGGTGCATCTGTTAAAAGGATGCAGGATTCAATCCACAAAGCACCTGCTTTACTTAAAGCATAAGCATAAACTCCTTGAAAGCTAAAGAGATTTAAACACATGCCTGGAGTGAAGCCTGGCTGTCAGCGTGTTTGTTGAATCAGGATGGGGTCTGTTACACAAACATCAAAACTGGTTTGCAGACATGGCTGCTTTAAATTCATCACCCAAATTCACATGTAAGCACCTTTCTGGGTATCCCAGTGGACAGAGCAGTGCTGCTGGATCGTTGGAAGCTGCCATTTATAGAAGCTAGACCCTAAGCTGTGCCAGGCAGGCATGGAGCAAACCCAAGAATCTCACACATTATTTAAATTGAGACATCATTGACACAGACAAAAAAAAAATCTCACCCAAAGCTCCTAAATCCACTAAGCTTTAATATGCTGAGAGGAACCAGCCAAGGGAATTCCACCCAGGATGAACCTGGCCCTGCTGCTCCTTCAGCAGTGATCCCTGAGGCGATGTTGAGTCTAGCATCTCCTCTGGCATTTTTATCCTATTTCATTCATTCTATTTATTCCTGATCCTGTTAACTTTATCCTATTGATTCAAATGCATTTTCATACTCCCCTATGGTCCCCTTTTGCATCACTTTCAGCTTTTAGGCAAACAGGGCAGGCTCTTTCTGTTCTAAGGAAAACAATCATTAGCCAAGGAGCATGATTCTCTCAAACTCTTAGTGTAGGAGACTGGGGTTTATTTATTTATCTTAGTTAGACCAATAGCTCCATTTTCACGCAAAATAGGATGTGCTTCTAAACACATACAGAAAAGGTCAAAGGGTTTTAAGCATGTAAAGGGAAAAATCTGAGCCTGTTGAAGTGATGTTGGTGCAGTTCAGAGCATCTCTGTGACTGGAGCCATCTCTAAAGGCTGCAAAAATACTGGGAGATGGAGATTTACGTACCAGCCAGCCAGCAGGTATGTTCAAACCTTCCACTACATAGGGGTCTCAGAGTTACTGCTGCCTGCTGGTACAGATGTGGAAGTCAAATCTCATAGATGTTTCGTTTTACTTTTGTCTGTTTATAAAGATATCTTTGGTATTTAGATGGGTCTGCATCTCAATGCTGAGCATCTCCAGGGCTCAGAGAGATGCTCTGGTGCGGGTTTGGGCATACGAACAGTTTCATCTTGCTGATGGCTGAAGAAGAGTGGTGACAGAGGGACGTGGGTGTCTGAAACAAAGGGTTTATGCATCTAGATTCCTCACCAGTAGTTTCTGCTCTGGCACAGCCAGAAGACCTGTCTCTAGTGGAACTGTAGATGCTGAGTACTGTGGGACTAGGACAATGGAGCAAGCGGGGAACTGGGCATCTTCAAGAGTCATTATTTTCAGTAGTACTTTCCCCAGACTGGCTACCTCTACTCTGAACGGACTGAAGACATTAAACAAGAAGGTCCCAGTCAATCTAGACCTGTGAGCAATGGGTGTTTCTGTGACGGAGTGCTCAGCTCTCATCACCCCCAAATTTTCTTTTCAAGTACAATTTTTAGGAGCCCAGACTCCCATGCCTTCCAGACTGCCCCTTTGCTTGCACTCCTTTGCTAAAGACCTGTCCTGTGGCACGTACATTCTGGCTGGAAAGAGGAATAAAAGACTTCACTGTAAATAAATACAAACCCTCACATGGCATGCACAGCACCTTGTTCAAAGCGCTTGGTCTGTTTGAAACGAGCAGCCCCATAAAATCTGAATGGTTTTAGAAACCCTTGGAGTCACGGGTGTCTCCACATGAAGGGCCCGGCTCAGGGGCTGCCTCTCACCAGGGTATCAGGGCTCAGCCCTTGAGCCAGAGAGGCTCCACCGTTCCCCACCTCGCAGCTCGAGGACACGTAAATCAGAGCCTTCGTCCTTCGCCGTGGCTCTTGGCAGCAGGGTCGGGGGGTCATGAGCTCACCTCTCAAAATAATCCCGGATGATCAGGAAGTGTTTCTCATTTGATGAATTGGGTGTATAAAATCCGTGAAACGCTCACGAACGGACAGACCTTTTCCTTTCTTCATGGGGATAATATTTCATGATTTGGGGAGGAAAGAGTAGGGGGAAATAATTAGTAATTTGTGATTAACTCTTTTCACGGGTATTTTGTTTCTTTGTTCTCTGGTGCTGCCTGGAGCCATTTAAAAAATGACTTAACGACAACCACCAAACTAATCGCTCTTTGTAACTAATGGCTGTGTCAAAACTTGGAAATCAAACTGAAGGGTCTTGGAAGAAGTTGCAAGGGAGATGCTGAGTGCGGGAGAGGGGGTGGAGAGGAATTCCCTCCCCAGTATCAGATGGATGCTCAGAAAGGGCCCCGAGATCTGCAGCGATAAAGGGAAAGACAGAAAGCCTCCCTAGAAAGCCGAGGGCTACTCTTGCTGATCCAAGCTGATCAGGCTGCCTGTGATGTACACCTTCCTCTCCCGACAGGCAAAAGGTTTTGTTCAGTCACGCTTGGGACCAAAGTCCTCCAAGATCTCCACTTCAGTACTTTGCCCGATGTAGTGCTTGTAATCAAGGAATCATGGAACCATAGAATCATTTAGGTTGGAAAAGACCTTTAAGATCATTGAACCCAACCGTTAACTCAGCACTGCCAAGTCCACCACTAAACCAGGTCCCTCAGCACCACATCTATGTGTCTTTCAAACACCTCCAATGATGGTGGCTTCAAACACTTCCCTGAGCAGCCTATTTCAGTGCTTGATAACCCTTTTGGTGAAGAAACTTTTCCTAATGTCCAATCTAAACCTCCACTGGTGCAACTTAAGGCTGTTTCATCTTTTCCTATCACTTGCTATCTGGGAAAAGAAACTGACATCCATGGGTAATTGGATCATTTGAGTTTTGTCTGCAGGTTTTCAGGGAGCTTCACAGTGGGAACTGGAAGGTTTTGACAGAGCTCTAATGCTGTCTCAAGATGGGTTTATCTTCATAAATGGCTTGGAGGCCTCTTCCCTTGTAGAGCTGGTGTGTGAATCAAAGACAGAGTAACACTGCCTGCTTCTGGCTCTCTTGAGTCTGGCTTTTGCTGCAGCACTGGGGGGTCTTTGGCTATCAAAAGGTAAGAACTAAGGAGTGCAGGTGGTGGGAAGCACAGAGGGATGGTGTTCGGGCTGAGGTCTCCTTTCAGTCATGAAGGCCACCAACAAAGAGGATGTGGAAGGCAGGCTACTGGCAACCAGCTGGGACCCAAAGTCTTGTGGTCCCTAATTGGGTCAAACAAAATAGAGCTTCAGATTGAAAGCCTTTTGGAGCTATGATTTAGAAAGGCAAATCCATTCTGGTATCTGATTATGACACTGACATTAAAAGCACCAGGAGCCTCTGATCGATGTAGGTTAATTTATTTAGACCGTAAAACAGGAATTAATTTGAAAGGGACTGTGGTGGAGCAGCAGCTGAGACTTCAACCATCCCTTTTGTGGTGCTGACAGGGCAACAGGGACATGCTGGCCAAGCTGAAGGTGGAGACCACAGCTCCCCCAAACAGGAATCTCTCTGTCTGTCTGTCTTTCCCCTCTCCCAGCCCTGTGCTGACTTCAGGCTGAGGACATCTTACCTCAGAAAAGTGAGAAGTTGAGTCTCAGATGAGAGTTATTTTTGATTTGCCCTGAAGTGGAGACTGTCCCTACTTGGGCACAATAAGCTCCCAAATTATGGTGAGAACAGAGTCCAGTTTTCTGAAATGTTGCCCTCTGAGCACACAGATAGCATGGCTTGGTCCTCAAGCAGGTACTGGTGTGCATTGTGCCTACTGTGGAGACCCCTTGGGTCGACGTGACCAAAGATAATCAGGTCTGGAGGGGTCTGGACACAAAGGGTCACAGCAAGTAGCTCTGGTTCAGAGCAGTGAATTTCAGCTCCTGGCTCCTGCCTAGGGGAATGCTGAAGTGGAGAGATTTCCTTAGCTCGTCACTTTTGTTTTCCTTGGTTATTGTTTAAAATGCAGAGATTATGAGGTCAAACTTTCCCAGCCAATATTTTTCCTAATGAAAAATGTAGTAGGGTACAAGTCAGTGATCGAATCTATACCTTGAGTGTTCCACACTACAGTGATTTCCACAGACAGAACTTCAATAAATCTTGTTTTCAGAGAAATTATATGAGGCCCATGCTCTATTTTTGCCAGTTTAAGATCACTTTCCCCCTCTGCTGTTCTATGTCCAAGTGGAACTTTCTTCCAGCTGAGCAGTGTCTTTGCTACAGCAACGTGACAGATCCTCATGGCTGCAGCATGAGCAGGGCAGGGGCCCGAAGGTGGCCACCAAAGTCCCTTTGGGGTAACCCCATGTGGCAGTGGGGTTGTGGGGTCCCTTTTCCAAAGATGCCACAGACCCTCCTTAGATTCCACAGCAGTGTTGCCCCTCAATTTTCCAACTTGAGGCATTTTGTCTGACTGCTGGCAACCTCGGGTACATCGCCTTTCCCACAGGGAGAGAATCGCAGGCATAGGATGCACACGAGCGGTGCTTCTCCTGATACAGGCTGTGTGGGAGGCCCATCTCCAAGCTGTATTTGGTGAGGGACACATACCTTTGTCCTTCCACCATGCACAGTCCTGCCTCTTGTCAGTATTATTTAATGCTGGAACTGCCCTGGCCTCAGTCAGCGCCCTGCTGTGCTGTGTGTGACGTGATGGCAGCCCTGACACCTTGCATGTGCATGCCTGCTTCATCCCTTGAAATACTAACGGTACTATTGGATGGGTGGGAAAGTCCCTCAACATCTTCTCTCTGTTGCAACTGAGGGGCTTCCTCCTGGTTCCCAGGGTGGTTTGGCGATGCCTGTGGGGTAGGCAGATGCACGGGGCCAGCACGCTCCCCGTATCGACTGCCCTGCTGTCAAATGTCTCCGCCCGCCCGGCGCGCTCAGCGACAGCTCGTGTATGACAGTATTTCACAGTTTCTCCATAGGATCAATATGACATTTCCATTCGTCATTAAATATGTCTTCTTTACTTTGTGCTGCATAAATCAACCTTTCAAACGTGGCTCATGGAGCGAAGTCATTCTTGGAGACTGCTGACCAAAACAGGGGGCTTTCCTTTGTGTCATCAGCATTCTCATGCTTTGCTGGCATAAGTGGGGTAAACTTTGAGAAGAGACACAGAAATTAGGTTCCTCTCACAGGTGCTGGGAGAAGTTTAACCTTCCTGCTACCCCTGTGTGCTCTGCCGTGCTGCTCGATGCAGGAGATAACATGCTGGAACAGCTTGTGCTTCCCCCAGGGGCTGGGAAGGTACCAAGGTCACCGGTTCTGGGTTGTGCTGGATTTTGTAGCCTTAGACTGATTCCAAACCGGCTTGGTGTGAGCAAGGTCAGGTGCAAGGGCACTGGGCTCAGGCCAGCCCTCAAAAAGCTTTCAGTCCATACAGGGCTGGGGCTCCCAGCATGGCATGGAAAGGGCAGTTGCAGTGCTGTGATGAGTACCCTGTCTTCTGGTGATGGACCAGGGGCTGTGAAGGTGGTTACCTCCCCAGATAAGCACAATTCTTGCTCAAATCCATCCCAAGAGAGGGCTGGAGCAGGCTGGAAACACAACCCCTTTCTCACCTCCCCCATTAGGTGTGAACTTGTGTCCTAGTTTCACTGGGACAGAATCATAGGCCAGCCATGGTCTGCAGGCCACTAGCAGTTTGGAGTCAGCCAGGGCAGCTGAACTGAGTCATCTCTCAGGTGTACCCCATCCCATAAATGTCACACTCAGTGTAATGGGGGAAATTTGTTACAACAGAGGGTATCCTGCTTGGGTTCCTCCTGACTCTGCTCCTCTTCCTTCTGCTGAGGACTGCCTTCATGTTTATTGTGACTACCATAAATTTGCTGGGCTAAGTATAACTTTTCTTTTTACTGGTATTGGTATTAGTTTTGCTGTTTTGTTAAATTTGTTTTCAGTCCAGCCTGTGAGTGTCCTCTCCTTTTCCTAACCCTCCTTCTTGGCTGGGAAGGGGTCATCAAGTGGTAGAGCAACTGCTCTAGTTTAGCCTTGGATATGGCTAAACAGGCACCCTGGGCAAGTTGCTCTTTGCTCACGTGCTTCTCCTCCAGACAACAATGCCTATTGTCCAGGCCTGTCTGCACAGCCATGACTCCCACAGTGATGGGAGAGTGCAGGACTGGGTCTAGTGTCTTGAGGTATTGGGAATGGACAAAAAGCATTTCATCCTTGCCTTAGTGATGCACAGGCTTTGCTCAGCAGATGTAAGGATGAGGGATGCATAGGATCCATGGAACACCTGGGCAGAAAGGAATGTTCAGATCTCTCCACAGCCAGCTGCAGCCCTCGGTGTCAGTGGAGATGAAGGGAAGGGTTTGAAGGGGGTACACGCTGCTGGTTCTGCAGCACGCTCTGATCTCCCCTGCAAAGAGCAGAGCCCTCCCCACGCTCTGGCTTTTTGTCAGCTGGCTCCCTCATCCCCGCTGCACACACACGCGTTTTAGCACTGTCTGCAAAGCAGTTTGGGAATCGATATTGCAATTGTGTTGTAAGTGAATTAGTTATAGATCAGCTTGGGGTAGGATTAGCTTATAGATCAGCAGGCTGGCAGGTTGCAGGGAAGGAGCACAGGCAGACATGCACGCACAGTCCCTGGCGTGCTGCTCTGCTGATGCCCAGTGAGTAGGAGGGTGACCAAGGCACTGTGGACCTGAGACTTCTGCCCTGCAAAGTGCTGCCGTACATGGACATCGTGGGCAGGCGAATGATTACTCCTGGATTTTACAGTACTTGGAGCAGTGGAGCAAGGCTTCAGGAGTAGTAAAGGGGGTATTATATCCTGATCTTGAGTCTGCAGAGGTGGAATGAAAACCCATCAGCTGGCTCCATAAAGCCCTGGCATTATGGCTTGCATCCTTCCTGGGAATACTTACACCTCTGCCAGGGAGCTGCTGTGGACACTTATTCCAACAGCTTTGCCAAAAAGCATGTAAAACCCCATCCAACAGAACACGAATACAAGCCAGTACACGGAGATTTCTTCAGCTTTTCTCATAGATTGAAATGGGCTGTGTTTTTCTAGTTGCCATCTGCAGGCCCTGTGTTGTGACCCTCTAATCGAGCTCACGTGAAAGCAGTAATCCCACATGAGGCTGGGGAAACTGAGGCACAGAGCAATAAGCTGGTTGCTTGCAGCCATAGCGGCTGATTCAGTGCATTCACCTGGGCTCTCAGCCCCAGTCTGTACACAGCCAGCCCTTGGATCCTGCTTTCTTCTGGTACGCTGCCCACTTCTTAAAGTCCTGTTGAGTCCCTTGTCACGACTCTAGGATATTCTGGTTTCTAAAATTAGCCCAGTGCTTGGGTCCATGCTCAGGGGGTTTCCCTTTAAATAATCCTGCTGCCTCCCCTCCTGCTTTTGCTTTGACTAAGCATGCTCAAAAACAACTTGCTTCTAAAATAAGCATCTCCTCTAACTCCCAGTTTAAACTTGAGTAGCTGAGCATGACATAGTGGGGTTGGGATAGCAGCTGTGCCATGTTTCTGGCCACCTTTTGCTGCAACAACACCTGAGTGGCTGGGGCAAGGGTGTGGGTGGGTTCGGGCTGCCTGGGCTTTGAAGGGGACCAGGCTTCTGCTGCTAGAGGAGTGGCAGGGTGTGGGGATGAGTGTCCCTTATGATGGTACACACTGCTGGACAGCCTGTGTTCTCTGAGGAGCACATTTGACATCAGGACCTGCTCACTTGATGAGATGAAATATTGGCAGACCTCTGAGGAACACCAGTCTTCTGGACAAGGGATAGCAAAGTGACTTTTCCCTGGCACCTTGTGCTGACTCTCCTAAGTAACTCTGTCTCCAGCCCCCTTCTCCCTATGTCAAACAATTTTTCAGCTGTGGGGCCAGATTGCTGGAGCTCAGTTTACACCCACTGGATTTGAGCTGGGGCCAGATCCCAAGCTCAGTTTCACAGCCATAAATCTGGAGTAGTTCCACTGAAGTCAGGGGAGTTAATTCCAGATTTACACCTGGTGGCACTGAGGTGGGACCCAGGGCCTCTCTGGCTTTGGGTGCAAAGGGGGTAAAGGCAGGGTCTAGAGGATTTACCCTGGCTGGTTGCAGCACTCAAGCCCTGGCAGTGCATCCATGCCTGAGTATCCCATAGTTGGAGTTATTAGAGCAAGCCCTCTCTTTATTATTTCATATCATTTCCTGCTATCCCATCGGGTTCCCCTTACTCTGCACTCCGTGAATCCCAGTGGAACTCACCCGAAAAGGAGGATTATGGACTCCAAATGGAAATGGTTGCCCCAAGGCGAGCACCTTGCGCTGAGCAAAGAGGGGGGCTGACAGCCTCAATGACATGACAGCACTTAAAATGCTGATGATGGATGAATGTCATCCTGCTGAGAAGGGAAGGGAGGGCAGGGAAAAGGAGGATGGAGGGGGTAGGGAGGGGAGGGAATCTGGCCCAGAGGAGCCAGGGAAGAAAAGCTGGCACCAGAGCTGACGTCCGCACTGATCCTCGTCCGTGGGCTGTGATTCATGGGGAGAAGGGAGGGCTGAGCTCCTGTCTGCAGGCCCCGCCGCTTTCTGCACGCTGGATTGGAATTTTTCTGCTCCTGGCATCTCTCTTGCCCACAGCACAGGCACACGCACAGATGCATATATTTATACATGCACCCACGGAACACATAGGAAGAATGTTTAACAGATGTGCGTGTAAATTTTTGTGTATATATTTATATATATGTGCAGAAACGTGAGATTTCCTCCAAGATACTTCATCAAAGGCCATTGTTGTCCCTGCCTTTCACTGTATGTTATGTCTTATCCACACAAATCACATCTACTAAATGACTATAAATGTTTTCTGTTGGTGATTTCTTTTTTTTTTTTTTTTATTCCCCAGATGTCAGGGGATGTCAGTGAGATGGCTGCATTACTCAGAATATTGTGGGTATGTCTCCAGAGTGCACGGGCAGGGGATTTCTCTCTCTCTGTCTCCTGTTGTATTCCTGACAGCAAAGTAATTTGCTTGTATAGATTCTGGCAACAAGAACAATGCAAAATCTGGCTGCTTGACAGTGTTGCATTTTTACTTGAGGTTGAACAACTTCAGTCTGGAGTCCTTTGGGACTTGTGTTTCAGGGCTGTTGGATCCTAGGATTCTCCAGTAGATGGGACCATGCTGGTGCCTTCCCCAGCATGAGGGCTTGTGAAAGGGCCCCTACTGCAGGCTGCGCCCTGGGCTTAGGGCAGAGCAGGGCCCATCCTCTGGGCAGGGTCCCACACTGTGCCATGGCCTCTTTCTGCTCAGGACCCCATACTGCAGGTGTAGCATCCCCCATGGGGCCCTCACAGCTGATCTGAAAGGGACAAGTCCCGGAATGGACGAAAGTCCATAATTATTCTGTAAAGATGTGAGGGCTAGCTGGGGGGGAGAAGGATCCTGTGCCTAAACGTGCCTGTGAGAAGAGAACGTGTTCTCCAGGTGTGCGAGCACATCGATGCTCTGGCAGCTGATGTCTGCCCGGGCAGATGACGTGCCAGAAAATGGAGCAAAATCCATCTCGGTGCGTGCTGGTCGTGGTTCTGCCACACCGAGGGGGTAAGAGAAGGGGCTAAGCTTGGGAAAAGAGCCTGTTGGGGCAGCTGTGGAGAGGACCCCTGTTTGGGGCGAGTGCTACCCCCGGGTGAGGCTGCCGTGGCGGCATTTCGGCAGGCGGCGCTCCCTGCCCTCGCCCGGCTCTGACCCCAGCACCCCTGAGACGAATCCTGTCACCCACCTCCAACAGCAGCTGCTTAACCGCGTACAGCAGCCCTGCGAAGCAGTTTCAGCAAGAGAGAGAAGAAGCCTGTATCCAATTGAAACCGCAGGGGGGATTTAGGGAGGCAGAAGGTAATTTCCCGAGCTGGAATATGGCCAGGATACAAGGACTAATATCCTGGCTCTTGGGGAAACAGTCATGGGATCTTTGCTCGCTAAGAGTCATCCTGATCTCAGTTTTAAGTCAGATCTGGAAAAAAGGAAAACGAGACAAAGGGACTAACCCTTCCAGGACGCCAGAGCTTTGAGGCACTGCTTAAAGCTGCCCTTGCCGCAGGGAAGAGCTTCCAGGATGCAAAGCTGACACGATGGCCTGGCAGCCACTCCATCCCCTTCCATGGACGCTCTGTGCCTGGGGCTCCCCTGTGCACCCAGAGGAGACCAAGGGGTGCCCTGATTCCCAGGAGGGAAGCAGGGTACTAATGTCCATCAGTAGCATCACACGAAGTATTGCTGTAACCTGGGCATGTCCTTGTGTCGGTGCTTCCCTCTGCTGGGAGACACCAGGGAGGCTCAGAGAGGCCCCATGGCAAATCAGATTTGGGGCTGGAGGACTGTATGCTGGCTTTAAGCACTCAAAGTGCAGCCATTTTCCCCTTGAGAAGACTTGTTGGATGTGTCCAAAAATGATCCCAGCAAAAACATACCCTTTGTGGTAGTTCTGCAGCAGGCCATGCCATCCAGTCTGCCTTATTCAATATCTTGGCAGATTCAGAGCAGTTGTGAAACTGTGGTCCTAAGGGTATGATGGTCTGTGTCTGCCTCCTTACTTCCCCAGGGCTGCTGGGCTCTGGAGTGACCCTTGGAGGCACCATGATCCCAGGGAGGAAGGTGGCTTGGCTCTCAGGTTAATCTATTCTGAGCTGCAAATATTCTGGATTATTTGTCTGGAAAGGTCTAAACTGGTGATCTGGGCAAGGAACTGGGAGAAGCAGCGCTGCCTCACAGAGGTACCCTGGTCCTTCCCTGCCAGCACAGATCCTTGGCCTGTGAGGAGAGAGCTGGACACCTCCCCATCTAGGTTTTCACCATGTTCCTGCCAAGGACATGGAAAAAACTTACATAGTTCCCTTGCTTGTGGGTCCTGCCACCCAGCACTTATGCAAGCAAAGGTATATTGGTGAGGGTCTAAAGGGGACTGTGGTGCTGTCACCCCTTTGCTTCTGGTCTTCCTCCTCCTGGGCCCCAGAGAGGTGTCATGATCCTTAAGTGTTGCCATTTAGGAAGTGGGCAAGTCCCAGGTCTCCTTCCACACCTCCAGAGAGCATCACATTTTTCTGCTACTGACCCCCCCAAATGCCCAGCTGAAGTTTACAGCCCCAGGAAGGTCACCTGGCAACTTCTTTGAAGTCCTTTGGAGGTGGCTCTATGGCCCTGAAGGAAGGTAGCTGGTGACTGCTGCAGTGGTGGTGTGAGCACTGGGAAATGCTGCTGCTGGTGTTTGGCATCGGGAAAGGGATCCCACCCACTGCTCAGTGCCATGGAGCTGGCAGAAGTAAAAGCCTCCCTGACACACTGGGACAGGTGAGGGCAGGCTGCTTGGTGAGCCAGCTCAGCTTGTGTCCCCAGATTTTTGGCTGCAGGTTCAGTTAAGTGCTTTGCAACCCCAGCCCGCGCCTGTGCTAAGTCATCTCAGAGAGTGGTGCTGGAGCACTGGTCTAATGGAAGTGAGTGTGGGGTCAGCACTGCTGGGGCAGCCCAACAGCTTCCTGCCTGTGGGAGGAGAGAAAAGGTCTGCTTTAAAATTTAAAACACTTGGAACCAGCATTGGAAGCCCCCAGGTTAGGAATTATCGCTATTCCTAGTGTGGCTAGAAAACCTTGAATGTATCTATAGGATAGTGCCTCTTTAATCAGTGTCTGCAGCAGGTTAATAGCTAGTGCTCTTCTCACCTTTACAAGTGATCCTTTCAGGCCATTCTTCCCCTTATGGCCGGGCTCCCTGAGATCTGCCTGCCGGCTGGCAGCCCCTCTCCGCGTCGTTCCCTTGTCTGTTGCTGCGACAGGGCAGGGGATAACAAGCAGCATCCCATCTCACTGCCCCATACATCACGGCTGAGATCTGTGTTCTGACAGTTGCATTTTGTCTCCTACTTTCTGAGCAATGTGCCCCCAGAAAGTCAGGAGACTAAAGTATCCTTGGGTTTGATTGAAGACCCAGGGCAGACAGATGCATCCTCCAGACCACCTCAGGAGTTCCGGCTGCTGGGAGTTGTTGTCCTCCTAAATCCTATCAAGAGAGTGCAGGAAAGCTGCCAGAGCTTTGTTATGCTGTGTGGTTTCCCTGCCTTTGCTGTTCCTCCACCCTGGCTCCTGCCTTCTGGCAGCCAGGAATGAAACCAGCCAAGCCCTAATATTAACAAGCCCTGACCATTGCACTTTGCTTAATTGGGTTTGCATGTTTAGCAAGAGATTCAGAGTGGTAAAAAGGGTTTGCAGTTTGAAGGTACCCAGCAGGCTGCTTGACCCTCCCAGCTATATCCCTGGGGTTTAAATCCCCCAAGCACAAGCAGAGCTGAGATGTCTGTCCCGCTGCGAGGTGCCTCAGCAAGCTGAGTTGGTCTGTCTCACGTACAAAGGCAAGCTCTCCCAGACAGGCTGTGACCTCGCTCACTTTGTAGCCAGAATCAGTGCCCCCTCCCTCAGTCTAGGCCCTGAAAGTGCACCTATGCAGAGTCCCAGAGCAGAAGCAAAGGCAGGATCTTCCCCACAGCTAGGGTTGCTCATCCATCCACCTTGGAGTTCCCAGAAGATGCAGGAGCTGACATCTGCTCACGGGCATTTAGGGCTGGGCCTCCACAGTGAGACTGGCTTCGTGGGCACTGGCTGCCCAGTACCTGTTTGTAGGGCACAGGCTGATCTGAAGGCTGGGACGAGAGGTTGGTGTCTCATGGCTGAGGTGACTGGGTGACATCCCTGTGAACAAGGCTGGAAAGCCAGTTACCCTTCATGTGAGGTCAGTGTGGAGGCGTGGCATGGGTTTGAAGGAAGCAGGGAGTTTTTCATGACAAGAAGGAAACTAAAGATTCTGCCAGGCCCTCCAGATCGCTGATGTCTGCAGTGATTCCATAAGAGCCACAGCCTGCTCTTGGTGTGCAAAACAAGACCATTTTGGCCATCATTAATGAAACTCTTGTTGGCAGCATTGTGCCCAGCCGTGCTTCCCTGATGGACCGGATCTGTGTTACGCTGCTTGGCAGAGAAATCAGCTCCTGATCTTCCCACCATCCCTCCAAGGAAGCTGTGTTTCAGAAGCAGGGGAAGATGCAGCTCCACAGAGCTCTGTGTGAGATGGTGTGTGCACGTGTGTGAGAGCAGGACTGCATTGGCCACTTGCAATTCTCTGAGGGTCCTGGGTCTTTGCAAAGGCAGTTCTGTCAATCAATAAAAAGCAATCACAGTAATGAAGTATCAAGTAGGAAGAAAAGATTTCAAGCTCTACATTGTTGAGGGATTGGGGGTTTTCTTTAAATGAGGCAAGAGAGGCTGGGAATGTGGAGCCTGCAGCAGGAGTGACGAATCTGCTTCTTTTGCATGGGGGCAGTGGCAGGACAACAGCCCCTCCAACCAGATCCAATGACAAGGGAAAGGCTGAGAGAGGACCCCATTTATACAGACACAAAGGACAAGCCAGTGGCGGCGACTTTCTCTCTGAAAAGTCACGTTTGCCAGGAGAGATTGTGAAATCCAAGCCGTTCCCAAGAGCTTGTTCCCTTCCCACCCCCTCAGTCTGGGGAAGGGAGTCATTCTGATTTTGTTTTTATTATCGTTATTCCCTCCTGGGCAAGTGCTGGGAAAGTGGTGAATTTTGCAGCTGCCCAAGAGTCAGTGGGAATGGGGATGTGAGGGCTACATACCAGCATGGGGGGCTCTGGTCACCTTTTCCTTGACTTCCCATGGGACCACGCACAGCTGAAACCAAAGCATGTCCTGTTGCCTTTCAGTTCCATCTCAGTCATCTTCACCCACCCTATTTTCCCCTCAGTAGGATCTGTGGGGTGGCCTGTGGCATGCAAAGGGAGCAGTGCCACCAAGCATGTGGGACTGTATTGGCTGCACTGGCAAAGTGTGGGGAAAGCTATTTATCACAGCGGGCTTTTAAAAACTGAGTCATGAGCCTTTTTACACCAAGGGGGAAGATGCTGTGGACTTTGGTTAGCAAGGCTGGTTAGAGATGGGGAGCTCCCTCCCAATAGTGCTTGCCAAAATGCCCCACCTTTCTAAGCCAAGATGGGTCCTAATAGGGTTTTTTTTTTTTAGTGCCAAGGCAGGTCACTCAAATCCTCTTCTCTAATTAAGCCTCCCACAAACGGTAACCATCTTTACCTGCAGCTGTGTGGTCTCCAATAGGGCAAAACTCTTTCCTGCCATAGCAACATCAATTAGGAAAAAAAAAAAAATCAATACAATCTCTGCCTGGCAACCAAAACCTCCACTGACCCATGGCGGTACAGGCTGGATGCAATTGCACGTGGTCTGGGAAGGCCTGGGACAGGGTCAGGGACTGCTGTGAAGACACATAGGTCTGTCACACTCCATTCCACGTCTGTGATGCCAGCTTGTGAGGGTTTTTAAGCAGTGCTTTACAGGTATGGATGAAGTACAGACACAACCTAGGTGGATCGATGAGCTAGAGGAAGGGACACCTCCATTGCCGCTTTCGCAGAAGGGAGATGCTTGATGTCCCTGAGCCTGGCTATTCCTGCAGGGAAGCTGTGGTCCCAGTGCCAGCTTCACCTCTTGCCTGCCCTCCCTCCTCCAGCCTGTGCTCGTTCCCTTTGATTTGATTGTACTGATTGCCAGAGAAAGGCCTGGGATGCGATCAGCTGCAGGCTGTGGGTACCTCACCACTGTCTCCTCCATGGGTAAATCTGTCTTGCAGTACAGCTTATACTAGGGACCAGAGAGCAGCACAGAGAGAACAAAATTCCCTGATTTATTTCATGCCCTAATGGAGCTGCACCTTTAACCAGGTGGCAGCACCTTGGGCTTCAGTGCTGCTGGCACTGGGTCCAAGGCAGGCTGTTCCAGCTGAGGACTGGCTGCAACTCCTCTGGCCATGGCTTTGTGGCTCAGCCTGGGGAGCCTTCGCACCCTTCTGCTTTGAGTCTTGACTCTCTATCAGCAAAGACCCTGGCCCGGATACAGGGTCAGCAGCTCTTCCCATCTTCTGTGGGCTTTGTCCTTGCTGAGGAGAAGTGGATGTGGAGGGAGAGATACCTTCTGAGCAAAGCAGGCACAGCTGTGCAGGTGCTGTCTGGAAGGCATCTGCTTGCCTTTCTAGAGGAGGGAAAAGGACAGAAAATACCACTAAATTTCTGCTTTTCTGTTATGGAGAGAGCATTTGTCGTTGCTGGTCACTTTTGTCAAATCAAAGGGACAGTGCTGGTGCTGGAGCTTCTATAAGGCGGACTGAGACAAGAACAGCCCTAGTTTCATGTTGGGCCCTCCCTACCAGGCCAGCAATATCCTCCAGCTCAGGTAACAGGAGATGGGAGGAAAAAAAGAGGACAGATTTATTCAATGAAATTAATGGAATGACACTGGGTGTTAATAGCCTATTTACCAACATCTCCTCCTCTGTTTTTCACTTAGCCAGGGAAACTGCTTCCTATCCTTAGCTGTGTCCATTGTGCTTTCCCCTATTTGTTTCAGATGCCCAAGGAAAGGCCACACTCTAAGGGGAATGGGAGGAGAACCCCAGAGGCAGATTCCCCCAATAGATCTGACTCAGCTTACCAGAGGGTCTCAAGCCCACGTGCACTCACTCCCACCTTGCCTATACACACTGGCAGGAAAGATGAGGCTGAGCAAACCATTTACACACCAAGTGGATTAGCCAAATTGTGTTAAGCTCCCTCAGGGATGTCCTCGTTCACAGCCTTCATTTGATTTCTCTTTCAAAAGCCCACCAAGCTGAATGTGATTACGGCCTCTTAATCCCACCCGCACGTGTCCACGTGAGGTTAATACAGTGTAATAGATGCCCTTTACAAGTGCACACTGGTGACCATTCCTGCGTGGTTAAACCCTCAAGCCCAGATGTTCAGCAGATGTAAATCTGAAGCACTGACTCTGAATGCTACTGCCTGGCCAAAGAACTGCTCTCACAGCTGAAATATGGAGGGGAAACTCCATCTTCTCAAGGCTGAGCAGCAAATCTGTGTCAGAAGCAAGAACTGTTGTTGGCACTCAGCCCCAGATTGGTTCAGCTCCTGCAGCACTGAACATCCTTGGCAGATCCAGCCTGGGATCAGAAGATTTTATTTGCTGGAGATTAGAAAGTGGTACCTGAGTCCTGGTTCCATCAAGAGTGCTGCCCTCCTGGTCCGATCACCACTGTCAGCATCTGCAAGCCCCAGCCCCTGGTGGCTCTGCTGATGGACAGGTTTGCTTTTAAAAGAGTATCACTTTCCTAAGGCAGAAGCTACAATCAAAGTTGCATTGCAGGCAAACAGCAACACTGGAAATCCATAGAGCTGCTCAGCTAGTTATTGCAAAGCTGTCCGGCTCTGCCCAGCCAGGCATGGGAGACTGTAAAACAGAGGGACAGAGATTTACATGGGTTGCCTTTTGTAAATAAGAAACCAAACGGATGCTGCCTTCAGGAAGGGAGAGCTGCAAAAGACAGAGGGAGGCATTTCCTGAACCTATCCTTTGCATCAGCCAGCACCTAGAAAGAAATTCATGCTTTGGTGCAGCAGGATTTGCCCTGGTCAGAGCATGGCTCCCTGTTCTCACAGAAGAAACCACCCAAAGCCATTCACACCTACATGGAAGTTTGCTACAGCAAGATGTGAAGGTGCTCGATTTAGGGAGAGGAAACAGCCATGGTTCAGTCCTATTATCAGCAAGGAAAAAAAAAAAAAAAAGAAGAAAATCAGTTACCTTCTTGTCTGGAGACAAGGGGGATGAATCCGCAGGGGGTAATTTCCATAACTCTTTCAGCCAGCACTCAACACACAAACTCTCTTTCCTCAAAGTCAGACCGCCTGCCAGGGGAGCAAATCCATTCCCCTGGTATCTCAGAACTGTATCACATAATCCCCTTAATAAAGCAATCAAGTTCCAGATTCAAAACAGTTAGATTTCTACCCTGCTGAAAGTTTGTTTTTTTTTTTTTTTTTCAGAACATCACTAGTAGGAAACCTCCTTAAAATGTATTGCTTTTTCCTGGACTGACCAAATATAAAAAACCAACCCACACAACAAGTAAACGGTAAAACTGTTATTTCCCCACGGAAACTGTTGGTTTTGCCAGAATGATATTTTCCATTAAAAATGTTTTGCTGGGGAATTCCCAACAAGACAGGCTGCTGCATGGCTGGTTTTAATCGAATACAGAAATTCTTATTTCCCTTTGTTCTTATATTCACTAATATTCATGAGAAGGGACAGTTACAGGTCTGTCTGCCCCCTTCACCAGCAATGTAATGTCACCCACCAGGTGACATGTACGAAGAAAGAGCAATGAAAACCCAACGTGGCTCTTGCTACAGCCAGAGCTCCCCAGGCAGTGGCATAATCTCTCACAAGGCTGCCTCTGCTCTCAGAGCCCCCTCCGTCTCCAGCTGGTTTTTTTGGAGATGCTCATTTTCCCAAGCACAGCTCTAACAGTGAGGCTGTGCTGAACTCACAGATAATCAGTATCTAATTGGATTAGGAGATGATAATATCTTTGACCTTTTTTAATGGCTTGTCTGGCCTGCCTTTCTGCAAGGCTGAGGCTTAATTTTAGGCAAGACTTTTTTCCACAAGTGAAGCATGACCCTGTTAACCTCCAAATCAGAGAGGTGACCTTCCCTCTCTCCAGCCACTGTGGAGCTGTTGGAGATGGCATTGCACACACAAGCTTTACACATCTGCGTGCAAACAGACTGAACCTACTTACGGAAGGCAGATTCAGGATCTGAATTTCAGTTAGAGCTGGGCCAACACAGAACTAAACTCTCAGCCAGAAATGGTGAGTCCAACGAGCATGAAGCTGCTGTGAAGTCGGCACGTCTGCCAGTGTCAGCTGTGCAAGTCATGGCCCTACCAGTACTTCCATGTGCAACGTGGGGAAAATGAATTTCCTCCGTGATAAAGGATCCAGAGATCAAGAGAGGGGGCGATTGTGAGACAAAGGCACAGAGATGTTCCTGTGGTTGTGTCTTGGTCCAGCTGTCCTGGGTTTGGCCAGGGTAGGGTTAATGCTCACAAGTGGCTGCAGCTGGGTGGGGCCACAGCTGGGCTAAACAAGAGTAGCAGCTAATGAGGTATTCCATACCACACTCTTGCCATGCTCTCTATACAAGGGGAGGGGCTGGCCCAAAGATTGGTTTGATTTCAGCACTGGTGTTAGCTTGAGGCTGGAGTAGGGAGAGCTGCGTCTCTGGTAAGGGGTTTGTTATCACTTGCTTTATATATTATTTCATTGGTATTGTTGCCTCTCTTCTCTTTGTGTTATTCTATTATCTCAGTCCATAGGGTTTTTTTGTGGTTTTCCTTTCCTCCCCTAACATGTGGTAGGGGAAGGGGGGAAGCAGTGGACAGCTTGGGTTGAATTGCCAGCGGAAGTTAAACAATGATACAGTTCACCCAGTCCTATCATTGCAGCTAAGCATGTGCTCCCACCCCCGTGAGCAGCTTCATATGTGGATTAAATGTGGCTGAGAGCAGAGACAGCATGTGTGAGTTGCACCTAGCTTGTGCCTGTCACAAATAGACCCTGTGAGAGCAGGGAGATAAGATGACTGCAACACAATCAGCCATTCACACACAACCTCACTTGTATGAATCCACCCCCAGGACACAAAGGGGTGTCTCTTCCCATGTGCTGCAAGCACATGTGTGCATCCATCCGTCCACCCACCCACCCCCTCCACCTGCCATGCCCTCTTTCCTGAGGCTCAGCTAGGTGCTTAGGATCTCTAACTGCCCTTCATCATGCTGCCCTCCTTTGGCTGCTGTCTATCTCCCATATTTACACTCTCCAGGCCCTGGGGCACCCCAAAAATCCCTCGTTCTTTCACCTCCTGAACACACACTTTCTTTCTCATATCCTCTCTGTGCTTGCATACCCACCACCTTCCCCCCTGCTCTCACTCACAAAAAAACCCTTCACACACTCCATAAAATTCCCCTGGCTGTGGCAAGGTTTCACAACCCCTTTAGTAGGGACCAACAGGCTGAATTTTGGGGCATTGGGATTTGAGGAGATGCAGGGAGCGGGAGGGGAGGGAAGTCTGCCTGATGAACAGCAGATGTTGGTGATCATTGGATGGAGCTGTTAATTTAACTGGTGTTTATTGAATGGCAATTAGGTGGGGCCTCATTACTGTAGCCAAGTGGCACAAAGATGTGCTGTAAAAACCGGGGGAGCAGGGATGTGCCCTGGCAGAGTAACAGCACTGATGCAGTGTCTAGGATCTTGAGCACTTGCCTTGCCAAGAGGTACTTCTGGGTTGTGCCAGCTGGAGCTTGGGCACCTGAACTTGGCTACTGGACCTGTCACAAGGTGGGAGGCTGCAGATTCAGCAGGGGCAGTGAGTGTGTGTATTCAGGGGAGCAGAGGATAGGAAAGAAATGAAAGTCTGAAAGCAGTTGCTGTAACAAGGTGTGGGTAACATCCTGGGTAAGGCAGGCAGTTCTCCAGCTCCACCAGGGACTGGGATGGGAGCAAGGTAAAGGGTGGAAGAAGAGTTTGGAGCTCTGTAAAATAGGTTCGGGTATCCCTACCTGCCTGGGGATGGACAGGAGGTCTTGGTGCTTTAGACATAACATTACCGCGAAACAAGTGGTGCAGGATCCCAGCAGGGCAGGTTTCTATTTCACGTGATAGCCAGAGACCATGCATTTTGCTGCTGCTCCTCTAGCAAGCTGAGGGTCATGTTTCATACCCCTGCCACGTGGGATGGTCCTTATGCTGCTGAGGAGGAAAGTCAATGCTCTGCTCTCACTGAATGTGGGCATGAGATGTGCCAAGACTTTCCCAAAAAAGATCCAGAGGTACAGCCTTAGCATTTGGGGTGGCTTGATCAGTGCAGAGAGGGCAAGGGACTTTTGCCACTACTTTTTTTCTTTTTTAAAGCCCAACTTTAGCTGTGAAATGTCAACTGCAAAGAAGGATCCAAGAATTGGTTAGGGATGGTACAGAAAAGTCCTGAGCAGTCCTTGCTCTGAACACAGGAGACAGTGGTACGCACACACATGTGCACATAGACAACAAAGACACACTCTCATAATGACATGATTATATTTTGTTTCTGTCTTGGGGGAAAAAAATCAAATGATGCAAGTTCAAACACAACCAAAAACTTCTGCTAATGAACAAATTGCTAACCTAGAGCACAACAGGGATTTGGAGGGTTAAAATGTTTGGGATTAATTAACTGATTAATTAAGCCCTCACATCAGCCTCTATCCCCACAGCCCTTCTATTGCAGAAGGGGCATACTGGGATTGTGTGATCCTGTCGGCACAATACAGGAGTGCTGGGGGGAAGGTGCCCAGCAAAGGAACTTTACATATGCATGTGGGATTGTGGGGTTAAATTTGGCTGTGTCCTACAGACCTTGTGTGGGACACCCTCATAGCTCTGCTCTGATTGGAGTGGCTGTGCATTGGGGCTGCTCATTGCCTTGGGATCTTAAAAGAAAAATATAGTTTTCAAAAGCCAAAAGATTTTATATTCCTTATGGGCATGGGACTTCCTTTTGCTGTGTCCTGCTGTGAGCTTGACAGAAGCTGTGTTCTGCTCAGCAGCCTGTGGTTCCCAGTGCCTACTTATCCTGCGGGAAGGGAGTGGTGGGTGTTGCATTGTGGTCTTGGAGGACAGTAGATGTGGGGGCATTGTGCACAGGCCTCTAGTCCCATCTGAGTTTTTAATGTTTGAAATTGGATGAGTCCCTTTATTTCCATGAGTGGCCAATATACTGCATGGGTTAAAAAAAATAGCATAATGCTTCTAGCAGTTTCTCCCATTATTCCCAACCCACAAAAGCTCCAAAGAACACCTCTTGGTGCCATGAGGCCACCTGCCCATTTCTCACATGCTGGCTTGGTAGCAGTCTATCCTCCAAATGCACCACTGCTGGATCTGATGGATTATCTGCTTGATGGGTACTAGTAAAGTCTTCAAGACTTGAAACACTGCTGTACTCGGTGCTCCTAATGCTTAAGCCATCTGTGTCCCATGTTTTTCTCACAGTCAATGGATCCAGTGTCTTGAAGAATGCAAATTCTATTCATTAACAAGACCTGGCCTGGGTGTTTCCAGTGCAGTCCTACAAAATTTGCCTTGGCAGATCTCTTGCACATGGAGAACAGTGTTGCAAACTTCCACATAAAAATCGGAGAGAAAATAAAATCCTTATGTGGACCTGAACCTACTGCAGGTCATTAGATGCTCCAGACCATGAATATGTACTGGGTGTCTGTATGTAAAAAAGGAGGAGGGTGGTTACAGCAGGGGATAGAGTATGTCTAGGCAGATTAAAATAGCCTGCCTTGGAGGTGTCCTTCTGAGAGTGGATGACAAGGGTTTAGCCTGTCTCATGATTTTATTTTGCTAAGTGCAAGCACAGCAAGGGAAATGGCAGCTGGAGATCATCCCACCACTGCTTCACAGCTCCATGATATAAATAAGGTATCAAGCTATTGTACCCACCAAATCAGTCCCTATATTTTGGCCTATAGGAGTGTAGTATCTGGGCTACATATAGCATTTGCCCCTTTGTGATAACTGGTGTTTTCATTAATGCCCTGGCTCCTGGATTCTGTGATTATTTGAGTAACTTGAATTTTTTGATAAAGACAAACCTTTTAATAGCTCAGGTGGCAGGAAAAAAAAAATTCAGATTAGAGTCCAAGTGTATCTAAACAGAAGGAGTTGATCTGTTTTGCATAAGAAGTTCTTATGGAGAAAAACGTTTTTCCTACATCAAGATTATTCTAAGGAAAATACTTTGATATATTTTTTTTTTCCTCCTGATCAGGAGAATCAAAGCAACAATACAAATCTTTCCACCTTGAAATTCCCAGTCTGAGTAGCAGTCTTCATTTTAAAATATGGCAAGAGCATTCTTCTTCCCAAGTTACACTTCCACTGGCAAATTAGAGATTTTTCTTGCTAGTGTTTTGACTTTCCACATTGCTGTTTAGTTGCAATCTGCAGTTTGCACACTGTTTTCTTTTGCTTTCTGGCATTTCAGCTCTCCCTTCTGATTCCCCACAGAGACTGATTTGGAAACACCAAAGTTTCTGGCAAATTAAAGTTTCTATTCCTTTTCCTCCCCAGTGAGGCTGGAAAGCCAGGGGGTAAAAAGAAAGAGCTACAAGCTCCAGGATAAATGTCATTGTTTGGGGACTGCGTGGGAATGTTGAATTCTTGGTTCTGGCTGCCTGGAGGGCCTTGAATCTGTCTCCAGCAAGCTCAGTGAATGCATAGAAAGTACCAGAACATCTCTCTCTGGGAGCTCTGCCTGCAGAACAGCTCATTGCAATGGTGCAATGCTGTCCTGTAGAAGATAATTTCCAAGTTGTAAATCCCACAGTTGTCACTGTTCATACCAATCCTCACCTGTGATGGAGAGAAAACCATGGATGGAAGAAATGTATTGTTCATCAAGGGGTGAAATAGGTGGCACAGGCTGTAAAATCTGCAACATCTGTATTTGAGTTCAGGTGGGCTTACCCAAGACGATTAATAATTTCTGCTGCTCTCAGGTTACAATCCTTCAACAGCTGAACTCACCTGGGGGCACAAGGCAGCTCTCCTGTAGGGCATAGGCCTCGGCTCACCAGGGAAGAAAAGAAACTCTTTATCACCATGCCCTGAGCAGTAGCATGACCTACATGCTTACTTTTTCCACTCACTCCAGCCATGCCTCTGAGGGTCCTCGTAGTCCACATAGGATCATGCCTAATTCTTATTCTTCATGAGTTTACTGTGATTGCAGCAGTGCCTGGAGCCCCCTGGGGAGATGTTGGCCATGCTGCTGGAGCTGTTGCATTTCTCCAGGGCACCAGACAGGTCAGGATCTAAGCAGACAAGATGGATGCACCATGCAGCAAAAGGAAACACAGTGACTCCCATTTCAGAGGCAGGAGAAATGGAGCAGAAAAAAAAGATTAAGGCCTAATCTCCTCCAGAAAGTTTTGCTGATGGAAGTTTGAGTGTATTCATGAACTGGCAAATTCCCTGAGTGTGAGTGAACCAGTCAGCAGGGTCAGGCTTCCCACTTTCTGTTGTCTGATTTCAGCATCATCGGGAAATATGTGGGTTCACTACACCCTGGGAGGACACCAAGATGTGCAAGTTGATTTTGGTCCCTGCTGCTCCTAATCAGCAACTCTGGCTTCTCCGCTGCCCTAGGCAGGGCAGAGCTGGGGCTTTGCTGGAGCTGGGTGGAGGCTGCCCAGCCCTGTGCAGGCAGTGAGTGCTGCTCACAGTGAGGATGTGGTGCTGGGGACAGGGCAGCTCTCCTCCAGAGAGCGTGGAGATGTCAGCCAGGGCAGCCTGGAGTGCTTGTTGGAGTGCCAGCCGTGTGGTGTCTCAGTGCCGGGAGAAGGTGTGAAAGAAGGCAGCAGGCTGCAGCCAGCCACGAGCTGGAGGTATGAGCTCAGCAAGTGACCTTGTTGATCTGTTGTTGGGTACATCAGAACTTTATATGGGTTGTGAGGTGCTCCAGTCTGGCAGGAGGTCAGAGCAGCCTCC
>NW_008612886.1:27482-56956 GCF_000691845.1 Merops nubicus
TGCGGCCGCTTCCATCCGAAGGCATCATCTGAGCCTTCGGGGAGCAGGGATGGGTGGCAGGAGAGAGCCCAGGGTCAGGTCGTGCGGTGCCAAGCGATTTGGAGAGAGGAGAAGGGAAGGAGAACTCGGGAGCCGACGCAGGAGGCTGCTGCTGAGAGTCAGAGGCAGGATGCTCCGAGTGGAGCGCAGGGCTGAAGGGCGGGGGGAGCTGCCAGTGCAGCCTCCTGGCACAGGGTGCTGACGCTGCTCTTTGTGTGGGCTGGCCGCGAGCACCTGGTGCCCCCCAGGCGGGGCCGCCCCCCGCCCGCAGCGAGCCCCCCTCTCGGGAGCGGTGCGAGCATATGCTGCCATCGGTGTGACAGTCGGCTCTGCAGGCGCCAGGGTCGCTCTATTCATGGCCTTCCCCTCTCCCGGCAGGGGAGAGGGGGGGTCAAGTGCAGACCTTTTATTGGAAAGCCCTGAAAGGGACAAGGGGGAGGGAGAAGGGGAAATGGATGAAGCTGATGGTGATAGGGGAAATGGGACAACAGCCCAGACTAATCTACGGGAGCTGCTCTGCCACGAGCTGTGCTAAATCTGCAGCGCTGCCTTCCCTTCTCCCTGCTCAAACACTTCCCTGGCACTGCCAATTTTGCTTTTTCCTATTGCTGATAAAGACAGGTGGGCACGTGAGACTCAGAAGAACGGTGTGGCTCGATGCCACAATGATGGGCACTCATATAAGAGCTGAGGGGGCAAATTTCTGAGATGGTGGCAAGCTCCCCTTTCATGATTAAAACAGTGTTGATGAAGGGTGCTAGGTAGAGCAGTGTTGGCACCAAGCATGGGAGTACCCAACCTTCCCCAAAAGCACAGCATATATTTTGGGCAGCCTTGATGCATGTGGGCGCTGCACGGGGTTCAAGTCACTTGATGTCAATGGAGGTTGGTTATCTGGATGCTGCTCCTCTGCTACGCTGCAGTGCTTCAGTGAAGAGCAGGGCTTGCTGCAGACATTTACAGCAGAATTCCCTCCTCTTTGGGCAACATGGCTTCTCTGATGTCCTCCTCTATTCCACTGGCTGCCTGCTGTGAAACACTCCAAGGTGCTTCACCCCTGCAGCTGCAGTGTGGACATGGTGGGTGGGCAGGTTTCGTTCACAAAGCATCAGGGGTGTGCAAAACAGCTGGAAGGGCCCCATGTGCATCCGAATGCGAAAGGGGACACAGCTGATGTTAGAAGTACCAAATGGAGCTTCTGGACCTCATGGTCGTTTGTCAAAGGCTTTGGAGCAACACTGTGAGATGTCACTAGGGTGCTTTGCCCCACTCTGCCTCCAGCTCCTCCATGAGATGGGCTATGTCCCTTATCTGTCCTGTACAGAAACAGCTTTAGGCCAGAGAGTCTCTTCTATATATCTGAAAAATTCCCACCCTCTTTTGGGCTGTCTTTGGCTGCTGCTTTTATATAAAAAAAATATTCTAGGAAGCTGTAGTTTTACTGCATAGAAAAATGTCTTCTTTCTCTGCATCTTGTTCTGAGCCCTGAGCTTTGCTTTAAGGGGTAAAGTTTCCCTGGGTTGGCTTTACACCCATCTCAGATGCACCTCAAAGCACCTGTTACTTTATAGCATCTCCATTTTGGTTCCTTGCGATGTCCTCGCCCAAGCACGTGTGCCGAATTCCCCAGCATCTGGCCTCCACTCGTATCTATCTGTTGGAAGCTGAATGCATCTCTGATTTGGGAAATCAATCACACTTAATTGAAGGGTGATTGTTTTCACATACGAGCCTGCCACATCACTTTCATCTTTATCACATTCCCTTTCTCTCTGGGTTTTGTGTGACAAGATACTGCAGTGCAGGAGGGAAGAGGTCACTGACCTTGGACCTGGATATAATTGAAAAAAAGAGGGCAGCGTCTCCTTTCTTTCCTCTGGTGGATCAGTTTGCATTTCCTTCAGCTGTCGGATGAAGCACGTGCACATGCCCTCAGAGCCATATTTAATCCAGTCTCACACACAGCCATGCTGTGATGCCACACAGCAGAGCAAGCTGGCACCCAGCATGGCTGGTGGCTCTTGCCAGGGCCATGGAGAAGGTGTTTGCATCACAGCAGGGAAGGAGGAACAATACAGGATGGAGTCTGACGAGTGGCAGGGCGTTTTAGGTGCCCAGTGTTTCTGTGTTACTCTGGGTATCTTGAAGAGCAGCCTCAGGGAGATCAGCCTGGCATTTTAATGAGATTTTGGGCACGCATCTTTTCTGCTCACTCTTGCTTTTTGCCTGGTCACACCGCAGACTGTCTTGCACCAGGACTGTCTTTTTTTTTTTTTTCCTGGAACATTATGATGCTCAGCAAGGCTCTCATTTCCTTCAAGAGCTCCCATAATACAGAGGGTGCATAAGCAATCCCTCCCAGTGGGCATCTGCAAGGACTTGTGCCCGTGTCCAGTCCCATGTGGCTGCCTGTCTTGTTGCCCCACTGGGATGTACCAGTGCGAAGTGTTGATGAGCTCTCAGCACACAGAGATGTCTTCCTGTCTGTACCAGCGAGCTGAATTGTAAGCTGCTCCCCAGACTCCAGTTTGAAGGTCTCTATAGTATTGACTTACTCGTACTTGGAAGTGCCTCATTTATCTTATGCTCTGCATTTGTCTTCCCTGCCAGTGCAGTAGTAAGTGACTGAAGCTCACTGCCAGCTTTTCTCCCTTAATGACATACCACATATGCAGACAAGGATCTGAATCAGAGCTCTGGAGCTGGTCCCTACTTCCTCACTTTGGAGAAATGTATCTTAACACAGTATCCTTCCTTCGCAATTTGTCTCCAGGCTTGGCAATGAAACAGCCCAAATACCCCTGAAGGCTATGATTCAGGGCACGTTTCCAAATTTTTGGACTCATCTGAAGGCTGATGGTGTCAACAGGAAGGCTCCCACTGGCACTGACGGCTCTTGGATCAGGAAGCTCCAAATATCTTCAACTTCAGTTCTTTTCCATTGTGGTCCGATTTGTCCCTTCCAGATGTGGGGAGAGCCTTTCCCAGGAGAGGCCCAGTACAAACCCTCTCCCAGACAAAGTGTCTTTTCTAGACAGCATAGAAGGAATTTAAGGTTCCTTTGTTGCAAGACCACATGGTGCCTGTTTTTTCTTAGGTACCTCTGTTGTGGGCCTCTCTTTCTGACAGGTGCTGATGGCAGGCAGACAGGGATGAAAACGGAAGGAAGGCTCAAGTTTGTGTGATGGAGCTGTGGATTTCATTGATTTCTAAATAAAGCTTTCATCAAGACATGGAGCCTTACTTCCCTCCCAGTTTTGTAAAGCTCTTCTCAATCTCTTGACACAGCTGCCAGGGCAAGAAAAACCCTTCCACCATCTTTGTGAAGGCATGTACAGAAATGGAGTAGTGGGTGAGGAGCTGGATGTATTCCCTCTGCAAAGAGGAACCAGAGCCCAAGCCCATGATAATACTGTGATGTACCCACTGCCAAGTCACTCTGCCATGCTAAGGATGTTCTGTGTCTACTGGGTCTGCTCTTGCCCAGAGGGGATTTGTGTTCAAAATGAACTTTGCGGTGTTGATGCGGGTCACAAATGTTTTCTTGAGAAGTCACAGTGGAGCTGGGCAAGGAAGTTCCTGATGTTCACCAAGGCTGGGGGTACCTAGGCAGAGCGCTGCTCGGGGCTAGGGATTGAATAAAATCTCTAGGGTCCTCTTAGTATGGTAGCAGATCATTGTCCTCTTCCAGATCTTTCTGAAAGCTTCCAGGAGTGATTGTACGGAGCCTTGAGTGCATGGTTGCTGTTTTACTGCAAAGTGTGCATCTTTGGTGACATGAAAATAGCTGCAATGTTTACAGTTTTATATTAAACAAAAAAAAAAAAAAACCAAACAAAAAAACACAAACAACAAAAGCCAAAAAATTTGAAGGCAAATTCATATTTGCTATTAGTCTTTTCAGGCTTTTTTTCCTCCTCTTGGCAAAAAATAGTTGATGACATTTTCCACTGCCAAAAATTTCCCCCACTGAGGGTTAAAGTCTTCTGTGTTGAGCAGAGCTGAGAGCAAGAAGAAATCCTTCCTATTCCCTTGGCTCAGACCAAGAGGGATCAGAGATGACCTGTTGAGAGCCTGTCCCTCTGGCCAGCACCCAGGGGGAGTAGAGCCTCTGTGGAGCACTCTGAGTTGCTGCTGTGTCTTGGTAAGACAGCAAAGCCTCGCTTTTGTGAGCATGAGCAGCATCTGCCATTTTAGCCTGAGCTCTGGGAGCTCAGGATGGACTGAGCAGCCCATGCTGCCTGGCAGAGGGAGCCACTGGGTCTTGTGGGGAGGCCGAGTCCCCTCTGAGCTGGGAGAAGGCAGAAATCACAGCAGAGGTGTGTGGGTCAGTGGACCACAGGCTGCCCTGAACGAGCATCCCTGAGGTAACTGGAGCATCTTGTCCTTGGCAAACCCTTTGCCTGCCAGAGTCACGAGAGCAGAGCCAAACCTCCACCAACACCCATCAACAGGGATGGAGGAGCCCATGGCCTCCCGCCTCCTCCTTCTGCTGACATTTGGTTTGGACATATACTAAAAAAGGAGCTGTTGGCTGCTTTTCAAGCTCCTGGAGGACCCCCTTAGTGTGACCTGCAAGGTGTTGCAATCCCTCTCTGCCACTGGCCTGCCTGTTTTTTGCCACAAATGCACACACCTTCCTCCCACTTCCACAGTGCTTATCGCAAGCATTTTGGTAGAACTGCCCTTGTCATATAAATCTAAACATAATTCTCTCTTTCCTGTTAAGCTAAAGAAAATAAACGTGTAGGGCTGTTACTGGAAGCCAAGCTGTAGGACTGCCCTAAATTCTCTTCTTATTGAGTCTGGGCTGAAAATCACTCAATTCTGCTGAGGACACACATCTATGCTTGCACACACAGGGAGGGAAGGCAGGAGGGGGGAGGGTGAAAGAAGGAGAGAGAGAGAGAGAGAGAGAGAGAGAGAGAGAGAGAGGGGACGCGGTGTGTATAAATATCTCCAGCTCTCTAGATAGTCGGCAGATTTATTCCGCTGCCAAGCCTGCAGAAAATTGACTTGTTTCATGGAGGCAGGCTATTGACACATTACCGCAAGGAGGGTTAGGAGAGAAAGCGGTGCGGCTGGCGCCCCTCTATTATACGATAATGTAATCAGCATTGTGGGAAATGACTGTGGGTAAAATGGCATCGCTGACATTTATATTAGAGGATATTGATGGCAGGAACTGTGACCACATCTATCGTACCTCCCGTTTGCCAGGATTGACACAGACGGCTCTTGTTGGCTGGATTTCCTCTCTCTCTCTCCCTCTCTCCCCCCTTTCTCTTAGCTCCGTTGCTCACTGCTGTCACTGCAGATAGATAATTGAAAAATGGATCTCACCTTTCCAGCAAACAGGAGTGGTTCAGGCAATTACTGCAGAGGTTATCTACTCAATCTCGAGGCCTCTTCTCCGAGAGAGATTCAGAGGAAATTGGATTTTACATGGATGTTTTATTCTGCAAGGGCTTTAGTATAAATAGAGGCGAGGAGATACCAGTAGACTGCGTGGCTCGGAATCACACGCAGAGGGGTAGAGTGGGCTTTTGACAGGGGCACTTGGCTGTAGACATGGTGGTGATACCATGCTCTGGCCCTCTGCAGAATTTCTGATTTTGATTTGTTTGTTTTGAGGTTGCTGCTCTGTTTTTTAAATTTATTTATTTTTTCCCTTTCTTTTTATTTTGTTTTGTTTTTAAGGTGGAGACTAAAAAAGGCTGCTCCCACCCACCACCAGCTGGCTACATTTTGCCCCGGGAATCTAAAAATAAAGTTTTTCCCAAAGGAAATAAAGGCAAAGAGATGGCAAAATACTCTAAAGATGAGAGGGCATAGGAGAGTGAGGTGTATTAAAAGAGCTCTGGAAACTGTCCGGCTCTTAAAGGAAGGGAATTGCTCCTGGGGAGAGGATATTGCCCAAAGGCCTATTTCCCATGAGCATCCTTGAAGTGAGTTAGGCCTTAAAGTGGCTATATGAGAGGCAAAAATATACCCATGGTCCTTTGGGACATACTGTAATGCCAGGATTTGGGCTGTGCTTGGTGGGAATCTAGCCCTTGAAAGCAGTTTTCGGCTGGTATCCTTGCCCTCAGAAGCTGCTGAGCTAGGAAAGCCAGAGAAAGCCCTTGAGGGTTCTGGTGGCCTTGATGGTTTGGTGAGGCAAGAGGAGACAGAGTACCTGTGGTTTGGAGCACATGTGTAGACGCAGGTACCTGTGGTGTGCAACGCACCTGGCCTCTTTGGAAACCTTCATGGGAATTGTCTTGGTGGAAATCTGGTCTTGCAAACAACAGGACATTATTGTTACTGTGTAGGACCCTTAAAGCTCCATTTCATAGATAAATAAGTTCTGTTGCTGTTGAGGGCTTTTGGTACAGCACATGTGGGTAAATATTCATGCATGTGGGTAAGAGCAAGACTCCCTTGCACCATCCAATTTATTTTACTCCCAGTCCGCGCAGGATGCACAGGACACAGCTTTGCACTAATTGCTCTTAAACTGTTATCCCAGATGGAAGAAGCAGGGCTGGTTTTGCAGGAGGAGAAATTCAGCACAGCATCAGTCTCACTGGTCCCTTGGCTGTCCCAAGCAGAGCCCTGTGCCCCGGCCATGGGTGCTCCTCCCCTGCCCTGGGCCTCCGTGCCCTGCCAGGCGCTGCGGTCCCGCTGTCCGTCACTCGCTTTTTCGCACTCTCCTCTGCCTGTCCCCTGATGTCAGTATTAGAGGTGCTCATCTCTCTTGCTGATCAAATCATTCCTGACGTGCACAGCGGCAGCCTCTTCCTTGCTGAAAGTCTGTCTCCAGGGTCCTAGGTGAGGTCCTGCTCTCTCCTCCCCAGGCAGCGAGAAGGCAGAGATGGGGGAGGGTGGTGAGGAGGGCTAGGACAGGCTCCCCACCTCTCACACCTCGTACGCCCATAGCACTGAAAGCCAAAGGGCCCCCACAGCATATTGCCTATTCGGGCAGTGAATGCAGGGCTAGAGATGAAGCCAGATGGCTTCAAATGAGCAACAAAGCCCACATTTTCAAGTAAAAAAGGACATGAGTTGCTGGAGCTCAAACGCAAGACAGGGTGGTTGGCATACTCCTTGAGATCCCTGAATGTGGGAAGGATGTTTTCTGGGAAACCAAACACAGATGATGTGGCTGAGCTTTAGCTGAAATCTCCCAGCATGGGGCTGGCAGGCTGGGAGGGGGAGAGAGGAGCCAGGGCGAGTGAGGCTTTGTGCTTATCCTCCTTCTGTATCAGGCCTGGGCTTCCACTGGTGGCCACAAGAAAGGGCCTGGCCTCCTGCATCAGGACCCCAGAGCACAGTCATCCAGGTTCAGTAGAAAGAGATAGCCAAGCACTTGGAAAATGGCTCAGCTGAAAAATAAGAAAAAGGAAAAAGCATGCACAGGATCAAGCCTGTGGAGTTATAATTTTCACCTTGCTTTTGCACATCTTTTTCAAGTAAAGGAAATACTAAGTTTCTATGATATGACCAAAACCCACATTGAAGGATTACAAAAATCTGCTTTTTGAGCTGCAAATGATGGACTGAAAGAGGGTGAGGAGTCCAAGGCTGAGGAAGAACTGTTTTCTTTAAAAAAAAAAGAGCAGCAAAAAATTTGAAATCACAGTGAAATAACACACTGGCTTCATTTCCTTCTGAAATTTTTCATTTAAAGAAAAAGGCAATGAAACCAGCTGCTGAAATGACGTTTCTGACAAAGTGCCATTTTTCAGCATGACCTCTCGGACTCACTCACACCAGTGCTGCTAACTAGTTCTGCGTTCATCAAAGGCTGCGGGAGCGCAGGGCAGTGCACTGTGTGCTGATGAGCAGAAACGCTTTGGCTTTGCCTCCACCAGTGCCTCGTGGGCCGAAGTCCCAGAGCAGCTTCCACTGGGGGTGTTCGGACTGGGTTAGTGGTGTCTGTGAAGTCAGGGCTACAGAAGTAAAGGGGGTGTCTTGAAGAGGCTTCATAGTCATCAAGACCCAGATCTTGTGGACGTGACTCACTCCTGGGGATTGCTTGCTCCTGGCAGGTTTGTACCAGCATAGTTCTAGAATGGGAACGTGGTTTTCAAAAGCTAACAAGCTGTTCATCTCCAAGCTTCTGATATCAGTGGACAACCCCCAAGTTAGCACATGAAGAAATGCCTCCTGCAGAGTACCATAGGGTATGCTGAGTTACACAGAGGAGACAGCAAGGCTCCTGTCTCCCTTGCTTTCCAAATCAGAAGCAGATGAGTGCTCAGGATGGGGAAAGAGACCACTCTGCTGCCACAGCAGAAGATCTTTGTGATGGACCACAGTAGGTTCTGAACACCACAGGAAGTCCCCTAATGCATCTAAAAGCCTAGCAATTGAGCTGAGTGTCCTGGTACATTGTCTTCTCTATAACCCCTGTAATTGCTCTGAATATGGTATTTGCTTTCATTGCTTGGCCTAGATTGCTGTGGACTGTTACTACATACTCACAAATAGCTGCTGTGTTCCACTTCAGAGGAGACTGCACTCCACAAAGGTGGTGAGGAGGCTTTGCCACTGTCTAAATAAGCTTTCCTGTAGTGAGATGGATGCCATGAGACTTAATCTCCTTTAAAAGCTTTGAGCTCCTTGGGTGGAGGAATACAGTATTATTTTATTAGTGTTACCACAATTGTTAGCGGTATTACTAATATCAATCTTCTTATAGTCGTAATATTTGGTCAGGATCAAAAATGGTGAAGCTTGGCCAGCTGGCTGAAATGCTGGGTCTCAGGCCACGTGCCAAAGGTTTCCCCAGTGGGCATGTAGTGATAGTTCACCAACGATCCCAGCCCCACTGTAGGAGAGGAAATAAGCCCTGGAGATCCTGTAGGATGCAAGATGCAAGTATGTTGTTCCTTTAGTTTTCCCTGGTCTTATCCTACTGTGGTGAGACCTCCACCCTGGATCAGGGTCCCTCCTGTCTCTGCAGCCCCAGAGCATAAAGAGTTGCCTACAAATTGCTCCCAGTTAAATGTGCTTAGAGACACAGTGCTGGTGAGCTTGGGTGGACGTGTCCAGCAGACAGAGAATGGCTCAGTGCTCCTATCAGCAACTGTCACCAGCACTAATCACTGGGGCCCGCTGGAGACGCGGAGCTGCTGCAGCCCCATCACCCTGGGGGACATGAGGGAGAGATCAGAGCCTTGGCATGTCCTCCGAGCAAATGGATGGAAAAACACTCACTCACTCCTGCTCCCTCTTGTATCTGCAGGTGCGTTTGCTCAGCCGCAGAGTGAACCACATCCACCTGCAGCCTTGATTTGGAGATGTTTGAAAGGTTCTGTGCTTTGCTTAGTTCATGTTTAACCTCTCCCCTTGTCCTTGCTCTGGTTGTGTCACCCTCCGCTCCTGACCAGGCCATCTTTCAAGCTTTGCTTTCCTTCCCACCTCTCTTAGTATGTGTTACATCCACCCAGGGGCGGGAGGAAAGTGGGAAGGATTCATGGCATTGATCAATAACTCTTTCCTGCCCAGCCAGGAACCCAACCCGCCCAACTTTATTGCTGCAACCAGATCTTGGCTCAAGGGATGTTACGACAACCCGCCTGGGCCGTGGGGGCCAGAAGAACAAATACCTCCCTAATAAGCATGACTTCAGCCCACACATGCCCCGGTCCCCGGATGGCTCCTTTGAGAGAGGAAGCCCCCGCGAGGATTTACAAGTCCCAGCCATTTCCTGAAATTGCCACTCCTGCTTGTTATCTCGCCCTCCCATCACGTGCACCGGTAGGGATCCTGTTTGAAGGGAAAGGAGAGCCTTGAGAAGGAAAAGGAGGAGGTGTGTGGGTCCTGGTGATCTGGCCATGGGGCTCGGGGGTGGCAGTGGACCCTGACAATGAAATATCCGAGCACTCCAGCCAAGTCCTTTTTACTACCTGCGATGGAAAATCAGTGCCAGCTGCAAATCAGGGATTTCAACAGCTTCTCTGAAGGCATGTCAAGCATTTTATGGCTGGAAATACATTTAGGGTTTATTATAGGCTGCCCACTGATCTTTCTTGCATGCATGGAGTGGCTGGAACCTGTTCCCACCCTGCCTTTGGGTGAGAAGGGGTCCCCACAAACTGATCGGTCTTCGGGTGGCAAATTGATTTGTTCCATCCGCTGCTTCCCTGTTTCTGAATGAAGACTTAACCTCACACTGAGAAAGGCTGGAAGCTGATCCAGAGGGCAGCCCTGATCTGCAGTGGGACGTGGTGTATGTTGCAGACCTGCCAAATGTCACACACAGCAACACTTGCCCCATGTCTCCCTCCACAGCAGGACCAGGCTTCCCCCTTTCACATTCTGTGCCTCAACCTCCCTGTCCTCCAACACCTGACATATGTGAACCTCCCACCTTCATGAGAGGAGCACCCTCATCATCTAGTTCCATGCTGAAGTCTTGGGAACGCAGGTAGAGTAATGGGAGCCAGACATCCTGGAGGTGGAGAAGCTGCTGCAACCAGGACGCAGCAACATGGCTTTGCAAATGCAAGCTCTCTAGAAGCCTGAGAACACTGGCTGTTGAACAAAACATGTCTTTGCTTCACTGATCGATGTGCTACGGCCGAGGCTTTGTGGCACTGCATCCTCCCCCAGATAAATTAGGGCTTAACTTTGCAGCAGAGCAGCCAAACTGTCTGCACCAGGGACGACTGCCTACACTGAGTAATGCAAGAAGGCCAGCAAGGGCATAATGGTCTTTCATGGCCTGAGCTCTTCCTCTCAGTGAAGGTGTTAATTTGGGTCTCTCCTCTTCCCAAGCACTTATATACCTGAAGCCTGCCATGACTTCACATCTTTGAGGCCTCCTCTCTTCTGTCAAAATGACTTGAAACTTTATTGGCTCCTTTCAATTTCTGCTGACCAGTCTCCACTCTTCCTGTTGCATACTCACATCACATTTTCAAGCTTTCTCTGAAGAAAAAAAAAAAGACACAGAAATTTCTTGTGCTCAGGGCACTGGGACGCCTGGGTCTCTCTCCTAGCATGTGGCCTGCATATTGTGTAAAGGCTGCAGTTCCTCCTTGGCTCTGACACTGCCACATTCCTCAGTCTTGCATAAGTCACCGATTTTGTCTGTACCTCAGTTTCCCTGCTGCTGCTTATAACGCCAGCCTTTTCCATCGAGCAGCTCTCTTCTGCCACAGAAACACAGTCATGCCTTGAGTAGGGCACAGAGTCTGCTCATCTCTGACCTTCTGGGGAAAAAACACAGTTCCAAAAGCCAAAATACCAGCTCAACACATTCTCCTGTGCTAGCTGGGCTGGGGACCAAAGACAGTCGGTACCAGGCTGGAAGCGTGTGTATTTTTGTTATGGGTTGTTGAACAAACCACACAGTTTTACCCTACAGGGTATCATAAATAAGCAATGAAAAAGCAGAGAAGTGAAAAGGAAAAGTATTTGCCTGCAAAAATATGCCACAAAGTGAATGAGTCAGAAGGACGTGGACTGTGCTGTGCAGGGCCTGCTTGGTCTGAAAGCAATGCTTTTATAAGGTAGGGCAAGTGATTTAAGAGACTGCAGGTAAACACGGGCTCCCACATACTGTTCTGGGGAAAAGTGGCAGAATAAATATGCAAATCCTTCTTATGTGACAGCCAGGATGGCGGAAATTATTATGAAATAGACCTGGAGAAGGCTGATTAATAATTTATCCTCAAATGGAAGTTAATTCTTGGCTGAACAGCAAGGATAATAAGGCTGAGGAATCAATAAGAGCATTTACAACTCTGTAAAATGCATTTACAAGTGCAAGTAGATGGGTTATTTTGTGGCTATGCCTCGCATGAGCTACGAGAGAGGGAATGGAGAGCACAGCAGTGATTGTACAGCACTGGCCGTGCAGACAGGTCTGGAGAAGGAGCTGGACATCAGGAGACACCAGTAGGGCTGAGCATCGTCACTGAACCACTACTACAACCTGAATGACCCTCCACTGTTAACACATGCCCTGATAGTCCCTGGAGGATGCATTAAATAAGCCTGGTCACTTTTAAAGGTTCCCATAATGAGGGCAGGGTTGGCAGAGCAGTTCAGTGGTGCCTTCAGCCAGCATGTGACTGTCCTCAGGGACAGAGAGGAAGCCACTGCTTGGGATGCCATGCTCTCAGGTGGCCTGTGCACATCGGGCCTGGCTAATCTACCTCTTCACCACCCCTGCACCACATCACACGTGGGGAGGGAATTCACCCTGCTCTCACAGAGAAGGAACCATCAGCCACCACCTTTGGTGTAAACTCTTAAGAATGTGTTTCAGATTATTTCCTCAGTAAGACACATTGGTCAGCTGGTGGTTCATTGCTCGTCCACCCCATCTTCCCTAGGCAGATGAGGAACAGGATTCTTGACAGCAGAACTTGTGCTGGGAAGCAGCAAAGCTGGAGGGATCTTCACGTGGCCCGTCTCAGAGCTGGAAGCAAGTACCTCTGCCTCGATGCAGCTGAGAAGGATGGGGTCTATCAGCTTGGCCTCAGATGCCATGACATGGGAGGGGACATGAACCCGTGACATGTAATCACCACCAGGGTCTTTCAGCCTGTAGTGCAGGGAATCCCAAAATGTCACTGAAAAGTGAGAAAGAAAAGCCAGTGGAGCCACAAATGACTGAAATCCATGTTACCCCTGGTAAGTTTTCCTTTGTGATTTCCTTTGTAATTAGTGACATTTTGGGTGAGCAGAGGGAGGTGAGAAGGCAGTTCCCACTGGGGATGTGCCTGATACTGAGACCCTCCCTGCCCTCTGCAGAGAGTACAGATGATAGGTTTGCACAGATTTCCTCTTAGTGCTGTTCATCCCCTCAGGGCCTTTGGCAGAGTGTCTCCAGCCCCCGGATGGCACGGTCTGTCCTAGCCGAATGGTTTGACAGAGGGAACATGAAGGGAGAAATGTGAGGCTGGAGGGACCCTGATAGATAGTCTTGCAAGACAGCTCTCCCCAAACTCTCCCAACAGATGGGTGTCCAACCTGCTTGCAAATACTGCCAGTGAAAGAGGCTCCATCCCTTCCTGACAGCTTGTTCCAGGGTTTGTGTGTGCTCAGAGTTAAAGGAGTTTCCTAGCATGTGACCTAAATCATCTCTGCTGCAAATGGAGCCTTGATCTCCTGTCTTGTCCCCACGCTGAATATAGAGTTCAATCCATCCATGTCTTTGTATAAAAACCTTACACACAGAAATATGTTTTGTGTGCTGCCTTCTGGTCCTTTCCTTTTCGGACAAAACAGATCCAGTTCCTTCAGCCTTCTTTTCAAGGTCAGATTTTCTAAAGCGTTTATCTTTGTTGCAGTGTGGTGCCAGGAACGGCACACAGCCCTCTGGATGTCCCACCTGCTGCGAGCAAAGAGGAACAGTCAGCTCCAGAGCGTGCTTCTGGTCTCTCAGAAGGGGAGAGCATCTAGCAGGGCTTCATGAGAAGCAGAGAAAGGCTACAAGCATGGTAAAAGGATTGACACTAGCAAGCATGAGCTGAGACCCTTCAGCTGGTGAAAGACTAGAGGCAGGCTAGGTGATGGAGGTGAATGTTATTGAACAGGTAAATCAGGAATGACTGTTCACTGTTTCTTTCAATACAAGAACTAGAGCTGCCAAGTGAAAGCAGCAGGAGAATGAATGGAAAGATAAATTCTTTGTGCTGTGTACAGCTAACCTGAGAGACTCCTTAGCCTGGGATGTGTGGATGCTAGCTGTTTAAAGGGGTTCAAAAAGGAACTCAAAAAAATGCACAGGAAAAAATCACAAGAGCTGCTGTTAAATACAAAGCCACAATGTTTGGCTGAGGTAGTCCCCCATCAAAGATTGCTGAAAACCAGGAAACTGTTCGAGAAAACAAACACAGAACACCGACCCACTTCTTACATGTTAGGCATCCTCTCAGACATGGTGCAGAGCTGCATGGACCTTAGATCTGTCTCAGTCTGGCTTCTCCTGTTCACACTGTGCCTCTGTTGAGCATCCCAGACCACTGTTTGCTTTAATGGACAACAGGTCAGTTAAAAAACGGGTCCAGCATTAGCTGTCAGAAAGGCACATGGGCTGACTCAGTCATCTGGGCTCTCTCTATAGCTAAAGAGAGAGGAGATCTGAGAAACACAAAGACAAAGGGGAAGAAGGCATCAATGCATCCTGCAGAAATTCACATGAGGACAGGCCGAACTTGGTATCATTTAGGACTTTTTCTCTAGCATAATAAACTGTGATCTTATAAACATCTCTCAGCTAAAGGCACATGCTGAGCTCATATGGGACACTGAGGCCAGGGGAAGGTGACCTGCCTGGTAGCCTTGTGTGGCCACAGCTTTGTTCATGTCTCTGCTCCTGGACTTAAGGCAATTTACAGTAAGATTTCACACATCCCATCTCAGGCAGGCATGAGATCAACTTACTGTCTGGAGCAAAGGTCAAGCAACCTATAAGGGTAAGTTCTAAAGCAAGTCGGTGTCTTGGCCCATCTGAATCAGACCAAAGCTGTTGGCAACCATGGCTTTTGTGTCTGTAATTTAAGCCTGAACAGACAGAAAGAGCCTAACTTTGTGAGGGAACTCCCATCTTTTCTCACTTCTACCAAGTCTGGGGCTGGAGTACTCAAGAGCAGAAGACCCTATCTGGTATTGCAGTCCTCCTGGCATGGACTGGAAGATGCCTGCTACAGGTGGAGAACACTCAAGGCTTTAGAGAGCCCTGGTTTGTATATGGTTTACTTCTACAGCAGCTCCTTCCAGGGAACAGTGCAGACTGACTCATCACACTGCTCAGCTGATGTGGGCAGCAGCTGGTGGGACCATCTGGGTCAGCACAGCTGAGAGGAACATGAGTTATTTGCTCTGCCCTCCAGTCCTGTGTGTGCCTGGTGGTCTTTCAAGTTTCTTCCTCAGCAGAGATCATGGATGACTATGTCCAGTGCTGAGCCAGGACACAGGCTGTCTCCAGGTCATCCTGCTACTCACACCTCCGCTTCTAGGGTGCCCAAAAACATTGAGGGTGATCTCTCCTGTGGAAGAAAGAGTGCAGGTGGCATTGGTAGAGGGGAAAGAGCCATTCCTTAGATTGAACAAGGCCCCAGCACATGGACTGAGAGGAAGGGTGGGCACAGACGTGGGTTTCCAATACTTTATTTATTTTTACAATCCTCCCTTTTCCCACCTCCCCCTCCAGGGCGTCTCGGAAGCCAAGACTGACACCTGCCAGGATGTGACATGTCCAGACAAAATCAAAATGATCCTCTCCAAAACTGGAGTGGAGGGGAACCGGCTTCAGCCCCTGCAGAGATCAAAGGGCCAGCTGGGTCTGGGGTTGTAGGGCTGGGTGATTCCCAGGTGCGGGGGACCAGCGAGGTGTCAGTCATGTCCCCCTGCACATGCTCCTGCAGGCGCTCCGTGTATGACTTTGGGGCAGCTGGGCAGCTAAACCTTGGCCTGCACACCCCCTTCCTTGAGAAGCATGACGGAAGGGATTAAGTGGCTTGTAAGGTGACACGGGGTTGATCAGCTCTCAGCGGTGTGGTGGGAGGGGAGATGCTGAAGTGGCTTTCCATCTCTGCCCTTGGTTTCCTCTCCAGTCACTACCCAAGGCCAGAAGCCTGTCCTCACTTGAGCTGGAGGAACAGCAGCCTCTATAACTGCCACCTGCTTTTCAGGCCTTACTGCTATGCCCTTTTCCCTCAAGGAGGGCAGGATTAGTCCCTCCAGCCTCTTCCCAGTGTCCCAAGCAGTTATGGTCCCAGTGGGGTGCCTCCAAGAGCTGGGGGTACAGAGGATGTATGAGGGCGAGTAGGTGCTGTTCAAACACAGGCGTGTCTATTCGATGGGAGAGGATGGAAGTCCCTCTGCAAATCCTCATCTCCTTCCTGTCCTTGCAGCCCTGTGACAAGGCATCAGCATGGCTCAGAAGAAGAGGAGTGATCTGCAGCACAAAACTGCTCCTGCTTTCATCCCTCTGCATGTGTCCCAGTGTAGGGACACATGAGCCAGACATCCCAACCAGCTGAGCTCACACAAGCAGATTAACAACCACACAGCCCAGTACAGGGGACAGAACTTCCCAACGGCTTGAGGATGGCACTTGTCTGGCCATTAGGGAGGGAACTCTCTGAATGCAGCCCTATCCTGAAGGTGTGAGGATCAGTAATTTTTATAACCTCTTCCTTACCTTGAGTCAGTTCTACCATGGCAATTTTTCCTCCACATGGCACACAGAAACATGGTGGGACACCACGACTATCTAGGTGAAGTGCTGGGGTCTAGGCCCCCAGACCTGAATCAGGGTTGACATATGGATGATGTCCACAACCAGGCAGGAAAGATCTTCCTCTTGGTTTTCTCTCAAGGCCTGGCCAATCTTGTGTGAAAACCCACTAGGAAATCACCATTAGGTGCCCCACCTCTAGAATTCACATCAGGTGTCCTGCCTCTAAAGTTAACAGTATAAAGGCTGGCTCTGCTTGTGGTGAATGGGAGAGTTTATTGATGTAGTGGGTGTGTTTTGTGGGGTTTCTAGTTCTTGGAAGGTCTCCCTGGCTGTCCATTGCAGGCAGAGCTCCCAGTGATGGTGGGACAGCATAACAGCTGGAAGCAGAGGGAGGATTATGTGTGTAATAACAGTGCTGGGTTTTGGCAGTTGCTATATGATTGGGATTGGGCTGGTTGCTTGGCTTCTGAGTTGATTTGCTCCTGCCTTTACTTTGTCCTACACTGTGAGTGAATGTATCAATCTTTTAATCCCTCTGGTTGTTAGCCACCTCATATCCTCCTTGTATACTTTAGAACTGGAGGGAAAGATCTGTCCTGTGTGCTCCCTGTTGATGACAGTGTCCTTCCTCTTGGAGCATGCAGTCAGTAGAAGACTAGAGACACCGAAGAAAGAGCTGTGCCACATGGGGAGCTTTTTCTGCAAGCATGAGTGGCTCCAGCATCTTCCTGCAATCCTTCCTCTGTCGGAATTGCCCTATCCCTCTTACTGCTCCCAGCCAGCCCCCTTGGCAGGTGTTTCTGGGTGACTCGTGGGCTCTGCACCGGACCAATGCTTATACCTTTAACTGCTGCTGCCAGGTGTAAAATGGCAGCACATGGGTCTTGCTGACAGGGCCCTAACAGCCACAGGGAGCAGGATTAGAAGCTCCTGTTGTATCCCTGTATTTTCACATGCTCTGCCACCTCTGTTATTACTCTGCAGCATTCCTACCCTCCAGTGACACCCAGACTTTCCGTAACACAGATTCCCCTCGTAGGGAGGCACCATAGGGCAGGAAATAAACTTATGAGACTAGTTCATGTGACTGGTCAGGGCTGAGGGTGGCCAGATTTTTTCTATCTATCTGATTAGTTCACGTCCCAGCAGCAGCTATGTACCCCACTGAGGTCACGCACTCTGTGTCTAATGAGTCAATCTTCACTAGACCTGAAGAGTTTTACACAGGCAAAAGAAGCACTTTTGGTTGTTCTGTCTTCTCTGCTGGCTCAGGGGCAGTTGCTGGTACTACTGCATCAGTAGTGGGGATCAAGAGGCAGGGGAAATGCTTGGTGCTGTGAACAAGTGATACCTAGAGTGGCTGCAGCACAGGAGACAAGGTTTTATACTTAATTCTTGAGGCTTGACAGCTTGGCACTGCCCTGTAACAGGTTTCTGTCCATTGTGAGAGCCCACTGGTGAAGACTTAACCCAAAAGATGTGAAAATACTCATGACTGGCATCGGTAGTACAAAAAAAAGCCCCTCTAAGTGGCATGTCTAGTGGAAAATCTGGCATCTCTAGTGGAAAAAAACCCATGCCGTTTTACCTGGAGAAGAAAGCTCAGACAGTACTGCTCTGTCTAAATATATGCATTTTCGTGAAGGTCCCACGGTGGTCGCATTACTGTCCTGCCAGAGGTGATGGAGGAGCGGGAGGGAGAGGGTGCAATACAGACCTGGCAACATTAGAGGGAGCTTTGGGAAGGGGTCTGGGAAGAGTCGGAAGCAATAACTAGATGTAAATTACATTTTGTGAGTTTGTTTAAATAAGGGATCCAGTTTAATCCCATCGACTGTTTGCTTAGTGTACAGCTGAAAATTAGCATCAACAATTTTATGCACACTAATAAATTTAAGCCATTACTCTCTCCATCTGCAGCTTCATTCATATAGTTTAAGAATGAAAGCGATTTCCCTGTAAATTTCTAAGGCTTGGTAATTTACTCCAAAGAATGTAAATAGAAAGTGCCTGAAGGCCCAGAGAGTCGGTTTGATAAGCCTTCCCTCACCTTCCTCCTCTTCTCACCCATCTCAGGCGAAGGTGATGTGGGATTCCCGGCCTGGGGAGGGGACACGGGCACCGGGCTGCAGTGCCCTGGTTCTGCATCGGCTGGACGTGGCACACGTCGGCGAGGGAAAGGGAGCCCTGCACGCCGGGATGCTTGGCATGGGTACAGTGCTGTGCTCCGGGGTTGCTCCCAGGAAATCAATCATCTTTTATTGTTCTTTGCTGCTCTGGTCAGGGTGGAACATTCCTCCTAAAGAGAAACTCGTTATCCTCCCCAGCAGCCTCCCTGCCGAATTCCTGGCATCGGTGGCTATAAATAAGCCCCATACATGAGAACAGCATGTGGGCAAGGCTCCCAGGGACTGCAGGCAGCGTGGGTCTGTCCTGCACACACACTGGGCCCTGCCGTCCGACCACTGGGAGAGCTTTCCAGATGGCTGGGGAGGTGGTTTCTGTCTTCTTAGCTTAAAAGCCAAGGCAAAACTGGCAACAGACTGGAAACCACACTGGCTGGGTGTTCTCACTCCAGGGTTTTATGTTTGGCCTGTACAGCTGGGGCAGGGACAAAGTTGGGATAAAGTTCTATATCTTAATAAGCTTTACAGTCTGAGGCCTTAAAATGTGGTTAGTATTAAGATTAGAAAGTATTGTGTTGTTTTTTTGAGAATTGCAGAAGTGTCCCATCCCAAGCCAGGATAAAAACCACCAAAAGCCACAGCAGCCTCCTTCCCATCTCCAGAACTGAATGAATATTTTTATACATGCCACTTTGAACCTCTGGGTTTTAGTTTTCAACCCTTCATCAAACTATTTTACAACTTGAAAGAAAAAGCTCGTTTTAAGCAGACAGCTACTTTTTCATTGTATAACATGTAAATTGTTTCAAATTGTTTATGCTTTTTTATAAAATAGGAAATATGTCTAAACCAGCCCATTGAATAGTTTAACTTCAGCAAATCAAAAGATAAAATTAATAAAACTATTCTGCTTCGGCAGAATATTTTACAGTCAAGGAATTGGTGGATTATGGAAGAGGTCTGTGGCAGCGCCAGGGGATGTTTTGGGGAAACTGGGGGATGGCAGGCGGTGGTGCAATCAATGCCTTGCAAAGATACAGCAAGAAATAGCTTTCTAGGAGAAAACCTGTGCTTAGAAATGAAAAGCATTTGGCAAGATAAGAACTGTAGCTCTGGGATTTGGAACGGCATTGAGATTACCATTTTTAAATGCTTATATAGCATCAAGCACAATAAAGAGCTGGCTGGAGCTCTGAAAAGTGTGAAAGTTTGCAAAATCCATAGGGGAAAAGGAAGGCTGAGAGTTCCAGATGTGCAGCACTTAATTAGAAATGTCCGTCTCATTCCCTCTCTCCTTTCACTGATTTCAAATCTATCTTCAAAGGGAAGTCCTTAAGGAACATTCATTTTAGATCAGATTAATTAATTTCATTTTAATGTCAAGGTTTAAAAGCATCACACTTTTAAAATGTTAAATCAAAAAAGTTGTGTCTGAACACCAAGCACGATAATTTTTGAAGATACATCAGTGAAGTCACTCAACACTGAGCAAACTTTTCCTCTGGATGTTCTTTCAGATTGAAATCCTGATAAAATGAGGCACATCTTTTAGTTGTTGGAAGAATGGCCCATTCTGATCAAATATTGTCCAGTAAAAATATTTTTAGCCATCTTGCTCTAGGGCTGATTTTTTTGCCCCTTCTGGGCTTTGTCACAGGGGAAGACGTAAGCTGATGGTGTGTTTTGTAGGGACAGATCTCGTCACTGATCTCTTGTTAGCAAAAGGATCAAATTGTTGCATTGCTGGTGAAGTTGAGAGAAGCTGGATCACTCCCAGAGGCCATGGGCACCACAAGCCAGGTGAATATGGGTGAAAATGAGGTCCTGCAGGTATGGAGTAGTGGTAATGTTTTTTGTGGGGTTCAAAACAGGTAATAAACACTGTGCTTTCTACTGGGTAAAAAAGGAAGAGATGGGCAGGGATAAGAGGAAATCAGAAATCCAAATGGGAAATTAGATACAAACATAAACCAGTGAGAGAAAAGAAATATTGGTCAGGATATGTATCCATACGAAAGTGTCCATGTGAAAAGATTAATGTCTCTATGGGTTGCATGACTTCTAAGACTGCATGACTACTAAGACTGACAGATTATTGCTGTTGAAGACAGGAGTTCAGAAATGGATACAGGTCCATGGAGAGAGGACCTTGATCAGTGCAGCATCTCTGCCCAAGAGAGACAATATTCAGGCCCCTCCCCGAGGGAATAGTGCTACAACTAAGGGTTCTGGAGAGGGCAGCAAGAGGACTGGCAGTGGCTGGGGTCTTTCCACATCATGAGTGCGGATTTACAAATCCAAAAGATGAGTGCTAGAAAAGGAAAACCACCATCAGCCAGTGGATATCTGTGGAGACAGATTAAGTGGTTGATGTAGGATCCAGATGTGATTTACCAGTTGATGCTACAGAGCTGGACCTAACCTCCATTCACAGTGTCTTTACATCCATACTTAGCTTGGCTTTGGTTGGCCAGACCTTGACCCCACTGCCACTAACTTCAAGGTTACTCCCCTGAAGATTACAGCCCAGGTCAGTAGTGCAGCCAGCAGGCTTTTGAGCAGGGTATACTAGCTGCAGATCTAACCAGCCAGAGTTTGGGCATTTTTGCACACTACAAAGGATTGATCCATACAAGAGATTAGACCTTGATGGTTGGATCACTGTACCACCTTCACAGGCAGCCTGTGGCTAATCCTACAAACATGCTTTGTCTCTCCAGGCAATAAATTGCAGGCGCTGAGGAACAAAGCAAATGTCGAGGTGATGTGAAGCCCTCCATCAAAGTCCAAGTTTGATGCATCCTCTGTTTTTCCAGCACCTCATTTTCCCTTCCTGTGTATCAGTTAATAGAGTTGTTACCCTGTTAGTTTAAAGGGCTGCTCGAATCCTATTAGAATATTAAATTATCTGGTATTGTGCTGCTGGCAAGAGCCAGCACAGAGGGCTGTATGTTAGCTTGACAGATAAGCTGTCATTCTCTTAAGTTAGCTACATTTAAAAGCCAACATCTTTGTTAGATCAGAGGGGAACAGCAGGGTGAAGCAACCAGAGAGGGGATGTTCCTCTGTACTTGCCAATGTTGTTGCACTCCATCAGGTGGCACAGACCAGCTGCTCCAGTCTTCCTGCAGATGGGTTTGGGAACACATCCTCCTTCAGCCTCATCTTCAGATGGTGCTTTCCTTGCCTGCTGCTTTGAGGGAGATGGAAGTCCCACCGCTCTGCTCTTCTAGATCAGGGTGTTGCCTGCATCTCTTTGAAAAGCCAAGGTGAGGAGCAGGAAAGGTATGAAAGGGAAGCACCACAAAAAGCCCCTTTGCAAAGCTAGAGGAGGGACCCTCCTTACAACTGTCAGTTGGACAGGCACTAACTTGTCCAGATGTTCTTTATGTCCTAACTAAGCTTCTCCAGGAGCAAACAAGGCTTCTAGCTGTCCCTAGAGAAGATCCTGGGAAGTGCCTGTCTTGCTTAAGCTGACTCCTGGACATGCATTTCTGTCTTGGAGGGGGCAGGTGATGCACAGCACCTTACCCTCACTCCTAGCAAGGCTGCAGAAAAAAAAGCAGCTGCACTACCTCAGTGTGGGATGTCCTTATGACTTCTGGAGAAAGGAGGTCAAATGAGCTCGGCTTGTTTAGCCCAGCATGATTCCCACTGGGAGGGGATCTGATTGCTGTCCATAAATACGTCAACAGGGCTAACAGCGGGAAAGAGCCACTGAAGCTAAAAGAGGACACTGGCACTAGAGCAAACAGGGCTAAAGCAGAAGGAAAGAACTATAAGCTGGAAATTAGCAGCAGATTTGTAACCATCAGACCAAAGGGAGTCTGGAATAGGCATCCCACAGGGCCAGAGTGGGCCCAAGTCCATGCTTGTGTAAGACAGAGCCTGCTCAGTCCATGATGAGGCTGCTGTGCTGGATGCATTCAAAGCAATAGTCCCCAGACACAGTAAAGTTTTCTGTGCAAGTCAGACATTGCTGGTGAGGCACACCTTTCCTTGGCTTGCGTCTCTCTCAGTGGAGGTGCTGCTGGCATTGGGAGCCCAACTTTCTCAACCAAGTGCACTAGCTTCTCTGCTGGGATATGGTCCAGCTCCCAGGCCCCAAAGGGCAGCTGGATGTTCAGCTGTCCCCACCAGGTCCAGCCTATCCAAGATATGACTGAAGCCGTGCCCGTTCTCTGTGCTAGCAGGAGCATGCTGAGGTGTCTTTTGGTACAGTTAAGCTTGGGTGAATCAAACCACAAGCTACGTTATCCCCAGCACCCACCCTGCCTCTCCTGGAGGAGCCAGCCCTGGAGCAGTCAGCAGAAGGCACTAATAGCGTAACCCACCGCTGAAGATGAATTTTCAGACTCACGACCAGGGTGACAGAAGTGAAGGCCATGTTCCCTTCTGCTCTTTCTGCTCCAAGAGTAGCAGAATCCAGCAGAAGGGCAGAGTAGCCCACAAAGGAGAGCAAGGGACAACCCAAATGCCGGGGGCCAAGGTCAGATGGCAGACATGCCATACCCCCAGCTCTCTGATTGGCCCCAGACCCTTTGAACCACAGCAAATGCCTGGCTGTGTGTTTGCTCCTGAAGTGCCACAGCTTAAAACCCAGCACCAGCACTGCTGACTTCCCTCTGTGTTGAGGCAGCCCCAGCTAAGAGCTCCTGGCAGCTCTGGGCTGGGTGCACGACATGTTCAGCTGTCCCGGCTGCGGAGGGCAGCAACATCTGGGAGAGCATGAGGGAATGGCTGTGAATTGATGTATCACACATGCCTCCCATTTGTGTCGGGGGCTCGAGTGCACCGTGCTGACAGAGCCTGACGGGTTCAGGCTGCAGCCAGCCAGCTGGAGCCCGGGGAGAGCAAACTGACAGGATTGAACCATCAGCTGGGCGTAAAGCTGCCTGGATCTGGTCCAGTTTCTGTCCAGCCCTGGAGCTGGGCTATCCGACAGCTCTGCTGGAGGCCCTGGGCTGTGAGCGGCTTGGGTGGTGTTTAAATCTCACGGGGATTTGGAGTGGGCAGTGCAAGCTCAGCAGGTTTGTGCTGGGTGACCTGCTTTGCCTCAGGCTAGATGTGAGCTGTGTGACTGGCCACGTAGCTCCTCCCCGTCCCCGCCACTGGCCTCGGCCAGACGTCCCTTTTCTCCTCTACGCCCAGTGCAGCTCGTGTTTTATGAGGAGTTGAATTTAGTTACGTGGTTCATTGACTCTGTGCCCTGGAATTCCCTCGCCTCAAGCGCCTCCTTCCTCCAGCACGTGCTGGGAATCTGCTCGGAAGCAAATCCCCTCTGATATCTGCTAATCCTCTCTGTCTCACTCCACCCCACCGTGCCCTGAGCTGATACTGCTCTCCCCTCGGGGGAACAAACTCTTCCCCAGTGACCTGCTTAACAGGAGCTGCTGCAGCCTTCTGCAGTCAAACACACTCTCATCAACGTGCTGTCCTCACCAGCTGCTGGTACTGGTTTTGGCTGATGGCAACCGGAACTGGCATCCAAAACGCTCCTCTCCAACCAACAATTTCCCAGACAGCGACAAATCCTGGAAGCTGAGAGCGGCACTTCTTCTGAGTTTGATGCCTGCCATGAAGTTTAGATCCTTATGCAAACATGTCGTGAAGTGCAAGCCACCCCTACACCTGCAGCAGCATCACCTTCCCGGCCACCTTGCCTGATGACAAACGGCTGTTTCATGCAGGCTCACGACTACGAGGCTGGTGCCTGGCAGTGGTGCTTCCCCCAGCAAATGCCGTGACAGCGGCTCTGGGGCAGGCAGGGGAGGGGCACGGCCCCAGCCCTTCTTCTGGTCCACTCTCCTGGCGATGGTGCTGTGTAAATTTTGAAATATGGCTCTTTTTTACTTCCAGTTATGAGAGGTGGGTATCCTGCTTCGATCTATCTCTCTCATACACATTCATAACATTCAAATTTATAATGTAATCTTACTTGCCGTTCCATATTTATGAGAAGTTTTGATGGGTGTTTCTTTATGTGATAATATCAAGCAGAATGCTAACCCATTGCCTCAAACCACTGTAAAGTCGTTTTCTTACATAATTGACACCAGCATATTCTTTCATTATACAAGATTTAGCATGCATCTGCTCCACCATTGCACGGCAATAGATGACTTTTTCCAGAGTCTCCTATTATCAATTCAAATTAGCCCCATTTCCCGAAGCTACTGTATGGATTTTACAGTTGACAGTAAGGGAAAAACACAGGAGCATAATGACTCTATTAAATTATTCAGGCCTAGTTAAACCCAGTTCAGTCTGAACTGGAGAGCAAGGAAACGGAGGAGAAAGGGGAGAAAGGGAAAAAAAAAAGCCCTAAACTCCATGCAACTCATTGGTTATAAAATGCAGCCATCTTTACAATGAGTTATAGAGTGCATCACCTGCAAGAGGCCTAGAAGTCCTTAATCAAAGAGAAAAGTCTGTCATGTTACAGCACATTCATTTTAGTTAGGGTAACTGGGTTCAACAAGAGGCTAAGAAGAAAAGTTTGGTGATGAGACGGATGTTTATCACCTTTTATCTTCCCCAGATTTTGGAACTGCTTGGTTTTCTTTCCAAACTCTTTCTTTGGACTTCCTTGTCCCTACTAATCCTGTGTCACTGCTTTTCTTTCTGTAAGGACGAGCAACAGGACAGGGTGCCATTTAGTTTAGCCAGATGATGCCACCTTAACAAAACACACAGTTCTTTCTTTCTTTGGTGGACAGGCAGGTAGATAAGGATGGACTTGTGACGTTGAAGAGGGAGATACTGTGTGGGGATGTGGGGATGGACAGGCAAAGGCATGACTCTGCTGCTCATGGATGGATGACTGTAGAGAGAGAGAAATGGGAATAGGTGTTTTGGCAGGAACAAATCTAAAAATGGAAGACAGATGTATCAGGCTACTCGAGACACGGAAAAATAAGGGTCAGAGTCTACACAAAATACAAGTAGATGCTGAAATTCTGAATAGTTTTCTAGGACCTCACACAGAAATGAATATGTTGGATGCGATCAGCTGTAAATGTTAGACAAACAATCCTTCTGAGATACAGCGTGGCCATTCAGCCACTCTCACTCCTCTTGGCAGCCCATCACCTGGTCTCCTTGGTCCAGTTGCACCTCTAGGTTTGCCTTTGTGTCACATAAACTTTTTTGCTCAAGTGCAGACAAATGCCAAACACTAGCCTCATTTATAATGGTGCTCCTGCCACTTTGACAAGCCCCAATGCTTGTCCATGTCCTGTAGTCATGTACAGAGATGATAACAATATCAGCCCAGCTGTGCTCTTCAACAAACAGCACCAAACCTGCAACACTCTATTCTCAACCAGACCCTGCCATAACATCAAGACCTTCAGTTCCATGAAAAAAGCCTTGCATTGACCTGTGGTTGTGAAAAAATGGATGAGCAGTGGAGCAAAATTCTCCTGCTGTACTCTTATTGCAGCTGCTAGAGGAGCAGGAGTGATTTGGAGATCATTGGAGTTTTTTTTTCTTTTTCTTTTTTTTTTTTTTGTGGGGGGGGGGGAGGGAGGGGGAATGGAGACAGAAAAGCAGCAGGGAAGAAGACAAAGGTCAGAAGAAGCTTTCAGGGAGTCATTCTGTAACCCTGGCTCGAGATCACAAGAGGCATAAATGAGCTTCTCACAGCTGCCCTCTCCTGCTTGGATATATTTGCCTAGGTTGAAAGAATTGAGTCCAGGACAGCAAAAGCTTGCTGTCTGATAGGCTGATATCATGCAGCATGTTCTCTCACTGCTGGTGGCCTTATCTCACACATAGTCTGCTGGGTCTTTTACAGAGTAAAGAATGTTCTTCATACCTAAGGGCCCTGAATTGAGTCCTCTCATGGAGCTAGGCAGGGAAGTGGTACTGCTTGTCCTGCAGAGAAACTCCTTCTCCCTGTTTCTGTTGCAAACAAGTATTTTGGCAGCTCTGAAGCAGTAGCCAGCTCAAGAAAACCTAGCAGAGATTTCCTGTGAAACGCAGCATGCTAGCACCAACCACCGTGGGACACGCTTGGTCCAGCAGCTGTGCTCTGTCAGATCCCTCAGCGCCTTGGTGACAGCTGAGCCCCAACGTGTGGATTCCAGGCTTGCAATGGCTTGAAATATCTGGTGCATGCAGGAGCAGGTTGGGATCACCTTGGGGATCCCGGCCAACACAAATCACTCTCCATTAGCAGAAATGAGCCTCTAGGATCAGGAGCAAAATGCTGATAGAGAGCAACATTAGCCCTTCTCCCATCGTGGGCTCTGAGGAGCTGGTAGGCCTGCCTCGTTTGGGGCTTCCTCTCCCATGGGGTCTTCTCTATTCCTCTTATGTGTTCAGGCTGTACTAGGGCTTTCCCCACTCTTTCTTCTTCACCCATTGCTACCTGCTCCAGCAGCTGTTGCTTCAATGTCATGTCCCTGGGGTCTCGTTGGGTGCTGGGTGGTTCTTTCTCTTTTGCTTCATAGCAGCAGGTGATAAAGCCCACAAGAGAACATACCCTGAGGAACTGTGGCCAGTAAATTGCTGGTTGAATTGGGCAGGATCTTTTAACAAAGCAGGGAAGTGAGTGGCTCAAATCACAGGGTTGTTGAGGAGCAGCTGATGGAGTCAGATTGAGGACCCCAAGTTCCTGCTATTTCTCCTTGCTCAGCAGATCCCAAAATGTTTTATAGCCAAGTTCGGAGATGCTGCCTGGTTTAACAGAGCCAGGCAGATCAGGGGAGCCCCGATAGCAGAGCTGGCAAGGGATATGACATCCCCAGCTATACAAGTGCTTTAGCTGTTGGTTGGCTTGATGTTTCTTGAACAATAGCTGGATTGGGCTCCCCACACTATGAGTGTCTTGGTGCTCAGTCCAGCTGGTTGGGTGCATGGGTCCACAGGTCCTGTTTGCCTGCTGCTCTTTACTCTGTGCTTCTGCATTACAGGGTGGGCTACCCTGACCAACCCTATCTGGTATTGGGGTGTGCAGGAGCCCAGCTTCAACTGCTCCCAGCCCAGACCACCGCTGATCTTTTCAGAAAAATTGTGTTGAAGGACAAATTCTCTGCATAGTTGAAGTTCTGGGGTGAAACCCCCAGCCCTGAATCAGGGTTGGCATGTGGATGATGTCCACAACCAGACAGGAAAGACCCTCCTGATTGGTTTTCACTCAGGGTCAGGTCAGCCTTGGGTGGGAACCGATTAGGAGATCACTACCAGGTGCCCCTCCCTTAGCATTAGCTGTCCTGCCTCTAAAGTTAACAGCATAAAGGCTGGCTCTGCTTGCAGTGAGGAGGGGAGTTTACTTGTTTGGTGGGTATCTCATGTGAGATTTCCAGTTACTGGAAGCCCCCCCCCAGCTGGCAGAGCCCTCAGTGATGATGAGATCTCAATATGGCTGTGAGCAGAGTGAGGAATGTATCTGTAATAATGGCACTGTTTTATGGTCATGGCTATGCAATTGGAATTGGACTGGTTACTTGGTTGATTCACTCCTGTCTTCAATGTGTCTTGCACCATGAGTGAGTATATCAGCCTTTTTGTTCCTCTGGTAGTTGGCCACCTCATATCTTCCGTATATAATTTAGAATCAGAAGGAAAGATATGGCCTGTATGCTGTTTATTGATGATAATACCATTCCTATTGGGGTATGTGGTCAGCAAAAGAGTAGTTTAGCAGCAGCTGTTTAGCCTGATTTATTGGCTGCTGCAAGGGCCTGTGCAAATGTAGCAAAGTGGCCTGTTATTGCAAGATATCTCCAGTGCCCCCTGCCTTGCAGATGACTGATGCCCTGAGCTGGCAGCTTGTTTAACTCCTGTTCAGCTTTAAGCACGTGGGCCTGACCCTTGAAGTCTTCAGGGAGCAGTGGCAGAGCTTGTGTGCTCAGCATTTGAGTGTGTGCTTTAATGTTTGCACAAATTTGGGTTCAGCTTTGAAAACAGCAAGGGGCAGAACAGAAACCAGTCTGTGTGAAGACTTTTACTCACCCGTGAGGTGCAGAGAGTTGGGTAGGACTAGGGTACACTCGGAGGCTCAGCTCTTTGTGCCAGCGTGGGGCATGTCTGTGCTCACAGGCAGTAAAATTGCAGAGAAATGGGATATAAGACCTGCAGAAAGGTGGTTAGCATGCTGCAGGGAAGATATGGCAATTGGTAACCCCAAAACCATCTTGTACAAGGCCCCACCAACAACCTTTGTTCCTAGTGAGTGAAAAGGAAGCAAATGAAGAATATCCATTTATTATTCTCACCCCTCTTCTGAGTGAGGAGCTTTCTGCATGTAAGGTTCATGTGAGATGAAGCTTTTGGTACCTAAATAGCCCAGGATGCAAGATTAAATCATGCTTTGAGCCATTTTTTTTACAAAATGTATGGAGCTTTCTGGCCTGCCTGCACCTGGCATTGGTGGCTGCCTGCCACCTAATTCTAAGGAAGTTTTTTTTGTGGATGCTGTGAAACCAATTCATCCCTTCCCCAAACCCTCTAATAGGAATACTGCTTTAAAACTCAAAAATATCTCACTGTAGTAAGTTCTCCCGAGGAGATGGGGATGGGACAAAACCAACCTGAAACAATTTGTTCCATCAGTCTTGCTTTCTTAATTTCAAAGGGCCGCCTTCAATTTAAAAAAATTGACCAGAATTTTATGAAGGACAGAAAGGGTTGCAGGAGGGGCAAATTGTTAAAAAAAAAAAAAAAAAAAAAAAAAGGCTGGACCCACTCTGAGTCCTTGAGTTAGCAATAAAGAAAGCATGTTCCTAACAGGGAAATGAGAACAGCATGATCCTGTCACCCAGCTGCAAAGTGGGCTACCATTTTCCAGCAATGATGCCTGCCTGTGTTATGACGGCTTTTAATTAAGCTGTTAATGATATGGGAAGAGGCTGCTTCATTCCTGAACCCTATAGGTAGTAGTAAAGGCAGGAACAGATAGTGAAATGACACCAAAATATTTAGCACCTGGTTTCGTTCCCAGTGGGAGCTGGACAGAGCTCGTGGGAATGCTGACCTGGGGTTTGAAATAGCAGATGAAGGTCAGCTTGGGAAAACACAGCTGATCTGTAAAGGGGAAAGTAACAGATGGGCCCCATCAGCTTCATTCCAGCTCCCAAACCAAAATACCCAGCAGTGGCTTGGCTTGTCACAGG
>NW_008612886.1:57009-69722 GCF_000691845.1 Merops nubicus
AAGAGTTCTGATCCATTTTCACATTTCATGGGAGTGGCCACCTCTTCCATTGTGAGCTTAATGAAAAACAGGCTGTCTTTTATCAGCAGAATAAGGAGAATGAAGCTTTATAATCTTTTTTTTTTTTCAGTCTACATTGGTTCAGCTGCTGTTGGAGTTGGGGAACATCATGCTTGGGCACAGCTATGAGTAGAAAGTAGAGAGGAGGTTGCCAAGGGAAGGGTGCTGATACGATTTGGGACTGAACACAGACATTCAGAGGGAAGGATCAGTTTGGGAACACTCTGAGCAGCTCTGCCTATGGTCCGAGTAGAGTTACAAGGGTCATTTCCAGGCCTATGACCTGAAAGCCACTGGAATGATTGGAAGATGTTCAGGAAAAGCTATGAAAACAAGCAGAGGTGCAAGCAAAGATTAAAGGAGCTAACTGCAAGAGCTTAGCCTAATGATGATTCACTGAGGACACAATGATAGCTTGCAAATATCTGAGGGGTATTAGCAGTAGGAGCCAGTCCTGGGGGGATGAAAGGGTATAATTTAGAGGGACGGGGTGGCAGGGTAGGGAGGCAAAATAGAGAAGGAGCTTCAAGAAAGCTTCTAGAGAAACAGGAGCATGAGGAAATGGGCAGTTATCATTCAGGCAATGGTGGGACACAGCCTGGGACCCATAAACAGCCTCAACAAGGAGCTGGGCTGTGTGCTGAACAAAGGGCAAGAGTAGGGCAAACCTGCAGGCTTTTCACTTTGCTGGCCTATATGATCCCTGGTGTGACAGGCTGGCACACTGCTGGGGAGCAATGAAACACCAGGCACAAGAAGCAAGCGTTTGTGGGAGTGCTGGGGGCCCATGCCACCTGGGCATGGCTGGAAGCCAGATAAGTCTGTGCCTTAGCCACACTCACACATCAGTTGGGGTGCCCAGTCAATGCCTTTGATGCCAGTCCTCCCTCTTTGCTGGTGCCCTCCATGTCTTTTGCATCTCTACCAGATTTCTCCAGTGCCAGCTCTGCCATCACTGCTCAGGCACCATCTTCAGCACTCTTTGCTCTCGGCATACCCCTGGGCTCTCTCTGCACTCCACCTTTCCTCCCCACCCCTGACAGGGGAGCTTTGCACATCCACCACGCCACGGTGGGCCTGACCTTTGCCATCTCTGCTGTTCTAGCCTTCTGTCTTTCCAAGACAAGGATTCCCAACCATCCTAAGCAGCACACGGAGAGATCTTTCTATTTTTTGTGATACTGAATATCCACTGGCAGCAGGCTCTGGGGAGAGCGAGCACCCTCCAGCCACCTCCCTCTATGTCCCCATGCATCCCAGCAGTGCCAGATACAAGGTCACCTCCACAGACAGGGTGCCACGTGGCACAGAGATGCAAACACTGCTCCTGCTCCCAGGGAGGAGGGCCAGGCACGGAGAAAGGAGGGGATGGAACAGTGGAAATCTGGCTGCAGGTCCTGACTTTAAATTTGGACCTCCCATAAGCTCTGCTAAGGTTGCCCACCATATGGTTTCCCAAGGAGGGAGGCTACCTCTCCCTTCTGCATCCCTCCCAGGCAGGGATAAGGCCTCAGAGACAGGAGCCCCTCAGCCACATCTTGCTTCCATTCACGTACAGCTGGGCTGGCAGGCTGTCCTTGAAAAAGGTCCCTCAGCATCTCTCCAAACAGAGAGACCCTTCAAGCCCTGCTAGGATGGTAACCCCTTGGAGGTGGGCACAGCCCAGAGGAGCAGAGCTGCAAGTGGCACGTGGCAGAGGTGTCAGGGGGAGTGTGATGAATCGCCCGGTGTCTCTGCTGCTGGACAATCAAAGAATTCCTACAGTGTTTTAGATTTATCCAAAAGTAATGTGCATCTGGGCTGGGGGCGGGGAGAGGGTCTGGCAAGGGACTCTCCTTGTGGTAACAGCTGGGACCAGGCCTAAACATGATTAATTAACATTGTAAAAAAAAAAAGAAAGAGCAAGACAGAAAGAGAGCAAGAGAGAGAGGAAACGAAAACCCAAGTCACAGGCAAAATTAAGATTTATGGGCCCAGAAGGATGAGGAGACTGGAGATGGAGGAGAAGAAGGAGGGAAGGAGAAAGAGTGCCAAGGGGGTAGATTACAATTTAATGCTGCTTCACGCTCAAGAATTACAAGAAGGGGCTGAGTGTCTGTCCTAGGAGTGGGGGCTGCTGGAGCTTGGCTGAGGAAGAGCGAGGAGGTGATGGGGGGGTGCAGGCTTGTTGGACGTTTTGGGGGGGGAACATGTCCTGAGTGAGATGACGCTGGAGGAATGTGCAGGCATGATTTACAGCCTGCCTGGCCACAGTATGCCAGGCTTGAGAGGCCTCAACACTGTAGAATTCCAAGTGGTATGGGGCAAGGGGTGTGGCCAGCTACGTCCCCCCAGCTCTCCCTGCCTGGGAGTGGTTCCTGGGAAGGAAGGGCTCAGAAAGGCAAGGGGGTGAAATCAAAATTGGTTTTGAGCAGAACCAAAATGCCTTGGAGAGGCACTCACCACTGCTCAAAGAGTTTCACTAGAGGAAGCCAAGATTGAAAGTGAGAGGGAACAGGAGCCGGGACAGGTGACCCACTTTGGATGAAATAGGAACCAGCTGGGACCTCCTCCTAAAACTGCCAACCAGCCTAGCTTTGCTCTACCCCCCTCAACTCACCCATAATTTATGGAACAGAAGGTACATGATCCCAAACAGCCCTTTCACATTTCTCTCTAAGAGCTGTCTTGTACCAGATAGAGCTGTGACACGGCATTGCCATTTTCCTCCTGCTCCTCTGAGTTTGTGTACAACTGCCAATGGCTTCACTTCTTCTCCTTTTTTCCCTACTGATGAGTGGCTGGAAGCAACCTGTCCTCCCTCTATCCTAAAATCAGCTTTCAAAGCCAGACTTTGTTACATGTGATTGGCTTTCTGAAAATCAGAACAAACCCCTGGTTGTCATTTTTTGTTTATTTTGTCTTGCTGAGACCCAAATTGGACATGAGGGCTTTGCAGAATTATAAATAAATAACAAGGGGGTTTCTACTGAAGTGAAAAATTTCTGCAAAGGGCTTGGTTTGCTTTAAGAAATGTTTTGTCCAAAATGTCACCCAGTTCCATCAGTATTTGCGACAGATGTGCAGAGCTCACAAGCAGGGTTATCCTTTGCCCTTCCCTGCTAAGCCATCAACGTCACCAGCTCTGTTTTCTCTCATCCCACAAGGAAAATATGGCTATGACTCCTCTGACTCCATCCAAATAACACCTTGTTGCTTGCCCCCAAAGCCACTCTCAGCATGGAAAGCACCACCTTTCCAGGATCTCTGCGTGTCCTCTGACCAGCTTGGCTCCTGTAGTGGCCAGCAGATGTGAGACACGGAGAGCCAAGGGGTTGAAATCTAGTAAAGTGGGGGACTGATGCTGCTTTGTGCTCATGACCTGTGTCCCTGGCTAGCTCCATCCATGCTGCAGACCAGTGAAGGAAAACCAGCCCATGCCCCAGAGCTCTACAGCATTTTTTGATGGTGTATGAATCACACGGTGTTTGGGGGAGACAGGGACTAGCAGCCTTCTCTGTTTCCCCAAGTCCTTATACATTCATGCCCATTTCAGGGTGCAGAAGATCAGTGCAAAGGTCTCGGTGGCTGATCAAACTACACCAAGCCACAGACGGGACAGAGGAAAATGCAGACTCAGGAGTATCCAGTATCTGGCCCTGAGGGGCAATGTGCTTGTGGGAAGGATGGTAATCCTGGCTACTGCACTACAAGCACTTCATGCCAGGCAGAAAGGGATTGGCAAGTGAGGCACCAACAGAATGGCATCAAATTATTGTCATGAAGTGGAAAAACTGTGGAATAAGAAAAGTTTGGGGTGTTTGGTTTCACTACAGCAGATGGTATAGTAAATTAATATGAGGAATTTGGGAATTTACACCGGAACCTTGACTGGACCCACCATCCATCTGGGTTGCCCTTCATCCATCCCTCCATCCATGGATCTTCCATGAACCATCCATTCATCTGTTTATCTTCCTCTTCCTGCCTGCAGTAATTGTTGGCACAAAGCTTTGCACAGAGGAAACCAGCTGCAGAGCACAATGTCAATTTGTACCAGTATTAATTCCCCAGGAATGATGTTTCCTGGTCTTACAGGCTTCCTAGTTGCCCTTTACATGTTAACTATTTGCACATAGCAGAACAGCCACTTCAGCATTTCCATGGCACAGGGCCTCCTCAAAGAGGAGCATTGCACCCACTTTGCTCCCCATTAAATCAGGACATGGGGAAGCAAGGAGGCTGGTGGTGAGGTCAGCAAGACCTGAAAAAAAATGAAGCAGAGGGAAGTAGAGAGGCAGGGGTTGAATGCAGGCTGCTAGGAGATACCCAATGGGGAGAGGTCAGGACAGGAGAAATGAGAGGTGTTTACAAGGAAACAGGCAAGGAGAGGAGCAAATAATTGGCAGCTGCAGTGTTGGGAGCAGATGGGTTTTTGCTGTGCACAGGTATCTTTACAGGGTTCCCCAGGGGAAAAAAAAAGGACTTGGGAGAGGTAATAAGGGAGGCAGCAAGACCCAGCCTCTATGTCTCTTGGAGGTGAGTGGCACTACTGGCTCCCCAGCCTGGAAAGCTGCTCTGTCCCATGCTGCTCCTCAGCCTCGTCAGCATTCTTCCAGCTCTGTCCCCTCTCCAGGGCAAACCCTGGGCTTTCAAAAAAACAGCAGGAAAATGGCAAGAAAGCATCCTCTAAAGTGGTGTGTCTGTAGTAATTCCCCATCATACCTCTGGAGCTACTGTGAGTGACCTGCTGGCATGCTCAAGGCAAGCCCTGTGTTGTTCCCATGAGTAACAAGGCGGACAGCGTCCTGGCCCACGTGGTTATCCTGTCCCTGCAGCACTGGGAGCCTCCCTGGATGCTTTATCTGGTTTGGGAGGACAGTGAAGAAGCTGGGTAGGATCTGGTGGCAGGGACTATGGCAGAAGCAGACAAGGAGACGGCAGATCAATTCTGTGCTGCACGAGAAGGTTTTTACTGCATTATCCAAGTGTATCCCTCTGTTTCTGCATCTCAGACCAGCCTCAGGAGAAATGAGAGTTGTTCTTTATTTGAGGCAAACATGAAGTGCCTCTGTCCTTTTGCTGGGATCTATTCTTAGCTGCCTCTTGATGACTCTTAAACCTGACCCAAAATGCTTCACACTGATGAGCCTGGAAAAGGGACCCAGGTGCCCTGCTCTGAGCTCATGATTTGTTTTGTTTGGGCAAGTCACCAACAGACTTTTTTCTAGTGCTTTGGATCAAGGCATGTTTCTCTTCACCTCCCTCTTTCTCCTGCAGTTCAGGTCACATTGGAGCCAGCCTGGCTGCTCCCGGGTGATAGGCTACATAAGCCAGGGGAGTGTTCTGGATTCCAAACCCCCAAGGATCCAGGGAACACATGCTGAGAGGAGCTAGAGGGTGGTCTATATTCTGGAGCCTGTGAGGTTTTCATTCCCTCTGGAAAAATAAAGGCCAGTACGTTCTTTTCTGGTACTGGCACCATCACGTGGCAGTGAGATACAGAGTCAAGTTTCTTGTGTCATCTCTATGTGCTCTACTGTTCGATTCCCCTGGAAGCCCCTTGAATTTTGTGTTGCAAGGCTGGGAGAAGACACAACCACTTCCTCTGCTATTTTGTACACAGTTTACTCCTTTCCCTTTACATTCACCCTTTCCTTGTCCTCTGCTGCTCTCCTACAAAGGAAAGTTTTTCCATCTCTCTGTCAGAGGCTCAGCCAGACACATCCAGGCAGGAAAAGCTGCAATTTCTGGATCCTTGTAGGGCAAAGAAATGGCTTAAGGATTAAAACCCTGCCATGTCGACACCTTCCTCCCCCCGACCTGGCGCGTGTCGAGCGAGCAGGAGGGTACCCCAGGGAGCTCTGCTCCAGCTGCACGCTCATCAGCCATACGGGGAGCGCACAGCGGTTCGCCGCCGCTAACGCTCGCCTGTTTAATCACACATCTGTGGGTTCAAGCAGACTCAGCCAGCGCGGGAAGGGACGCGCCAGGTAGCAGCAGGTGACAGGAGTTGCTGATTCTGGTTAAACTGTGAAAAACGAATAAGTTAAGGAGAGGAGAGAGGCAGTGTCATGGGAAGAGGGGAGCCACAGGCACCCTGGCCTGCGCATCTGCGGAAACAAAATGTGTGTGTACATATGGGAATAGCCAGACCTTTATCTCTGTTTGATCACTGTAGGGTGTACAGCCTGGGTCTGCCATGCTCCCACTAACCATGGTCACACGTGGGCTGACAGCACTGGGGCACATGGGTGACGTCTCCATACACAGATCATACTCCACGTAGGTTTGGGCTGAGATGTTTGCGTAGCGGTCGCCACACATGTGGGTGTGTTGGGACAACAGCATGTTCCTGTGTGTGGCAGAGCCCTGTGAGGGTGTTTGGCAGGAAGAAACCTTGAGTTTTATGTAGGTGTTTGCTGAGGTCTGTGTCTGAGAAGTGTTTTCTTTACTTGTTTGCAAGCACCAGCAACAGAGAGGAGCAGGGATGCAGCATCTTAAGCTCTAGGGGAGGTCAGGGCTGGGAAATTAGGTTTTTGGAGCTTGGTCTCCTTCCTCTTGCATGAACGTGTGTGTGTTTGTTCGCTTCATTGACAGGTGCGTGTGTGCAAGGAGCGTGTCCGTGTCCCATATCCATACATGCGCTCGGCCAAATGCCTGCACACAGACCCCTGAGGAAGTAGGTGGATGGGCTGTGGTCACCGGCTGCTGGTCATGGCAGAGTCTGTGTGGCACGAAGGCAGCTCAGAGCAGACCCTCTGCCCCTGTGCCCCTAGCACAGCCTCCCCTACGGCTGGGGACAGGGAGAGGGGTGCCCTGGAGCTGGCCCCAGGCACAGCCCGCTTTCAGGGCCAGCAGGACTGCCATGCCCTGGGATGGGGAGCCCAGTCATGGTATAGCCTGATGCTGCAGCTCATGAGCAGCTATTTAGGCGGTTCCCACTAGCTGTCAGCACAGGCAGTCACAAGGTCCCCCGGGCTGCATTTTCCCCTAGGGCTGTTCCCCATTTCCCTGTGCCCATGGCCTGACCTTCACTCTGCTTCTGCTGTCCCTATCCCTAGTTCCCCGGTGCCCCACTGCCACCCATCTCCTCTCCTGCTTTCAAGCCCAGCTTGCAACCTTTGAGTTCTCCCATTTCTGAGCGTATCCAGGAAGCCCCTTGCTGCCTCCTGCCCATCCTAGGTTGCTGTCCTTCGGTCCCAGCCTACCTCGTGCCCAATACACGGGGCATCCTGGCTGGCAGCCGCACTGTGCTGGCTGGTGGAGGGGACAGGTGGGGTCAATGGCAGTCTCTGCTCTGCAGCATGGCACAGCTTGGAGCCACATTTGAGTCCCTCAGCGGGAGGGAGGCGGGTGAGGTAATGGATGCTCTTTCGGGAATATGAGCATCCATCTGGTGTGCTGAAGGCACAGGGGGCTTGGCACCCAGGAGCTGGCTCTGCCACCACGTGTCCTTGGGAGGGCCAGAGCTGAGCTCTGCCTGGAAAGGGAAACTTGTTCTTCCCTCTGACCTTGGATCTGAGCAGTCCCTGTGGAGCATACTGTATCCCTCAGTCCCTCTGATCTGCAGCAGCTCTCCACGCAGGCTGGGCATGGTCTGGCCTTTGCCTTCCTCTTTACAAGCTGTGTCTTGCCCGCAGCTGTGAGAGTAGATCTGCGGGACACTGCTCTGGGCCCTGCACCTTGTGCCATTACTTGCATCAGTGCAAAATGTGGTTGTGACAGCATCACCTTGGGAGAGCATTTTGCACACCTGAGGTGTGTTTGCAAATGACTGTACATCACAGCAAAGGCTGAGGAGTCTGGAGGTGCACAAGGAATTCCCATCACAGTGCTGCAGGGCCTCATGGGGGGGTTGAAAGGGAAATGCAATGGCAAGATGAGAGGCACATGGCTGAGCTGACTAAGGAGAAGTTTCTCCAGAAGGAACAGAGAACATTTAGTGGCTTACTATAAACCCTGTTGAAACTCACCAAAGAAAGAAGAGGATTTAGCCTATTCTTCTGCTCTTCCCACTTCTCCAATATCTGTTTCACGTTCCCTCTGCAACACTGGCTATCTTTCTTTCCCTTCTCTCTGGTTTAATAACTAGTCCTCTGTTTCCCTCAAACTGGGATTTTTTGTTATTCTCTCAAAGAGAACCCAGAAACATAAAGTAAATGCACCCCTTGGATGCCAACCCATCTCTGCAGATGCAGGAGCCTGCTAGAAGGTGTGTCATTGGGAAGAGGCAGCAGGGACGCCCGGATGCCAGTATAACCTCAGTGTTACTGCTGACAGATGCACAGTTAATGGTCTGTCTTTTTAATGTGTGTCACTTTGGGATCTAAAAACCAAACCAGCGAATGGAAGTCCCCTTGTGCTGCGGCATCAGGGCACTTGCTTGCGTCCCAAGCAGAGCAGCAACTTTCCACCCCTGGATCTCCTCTGTGTGAGTCCCTGGGGGAGCTAGTGACCATGGTGTGTCCTTGTCCCTCAGGAGGATGTTTCCCAGGTGCTGCTGTGTGAGGCATAGCAGCTCCTAGACTGGAGTGTGCTCTTGGGCTTACAGGCCCTCCAGGGTGCCTGGGGCAGGGTGGGGGACAGGGCCTGCAGCAGCCAGATATGAGTGCCAGGGCTGGTAGAGAAGGAGTGTGCTTGGAGGTTTAAGAGCTCCTTGAGCTTTATCCTTTTTTTGTGGATGGATTTATGTCATAAGGATGTGCCTGTGTCCCCATGATTTGCTGTTCTCCAGAAACCCAGTGCCCTCCTGCAGCAGCAGGGCCCAGAGTTTGAAGCACAGAGGTTCAACAGCCCACGGCAGCCTGCAAACAACACCGCAACATCTGCATCACTCCCGTCCCCTCCCTGCTCCGCACCCACCAGCACGCTGTAGCCCCAAAACTGGAACCATGGCCCCATTTCCCCTGGCATCACCAATGACCAGGGCTGCAAGACTGACACAAACACACTGAGGTCCTTACACCCGCTGTCCCCCACACCATGCTGGGAGCCAGTTGCTGCCCACGGCCCCGCGCTCCAGGAGCCACCCACGCCTGCTCAGCTGCCCCGGCTGCTCTTACTTTCTCCCTACTGAAGAATTATGTAGCATGAAGAAGCAGGCTCCACCATCTTGAACTGGCAGTGAACTTTGCTTTCTACATATAAATACAGATAGCAATCACACCCCAATCAGCACACAAGCTTCAGGGCATCATCACGGCAACTCTAACTTTCCCATTACGATAATGTGATTTTCACTCAGTCTATAATATCACCAGCCATGAATAAAACAACTGGCTTTTTCTCTCTTACTCTCTCCCTTCTCTCTCTCCCCTCCTCCCTCCCTCTTTCTTTCTCTCCCCCTCTCTCAGATCACAGTCTTTGCATACTAATGACGGCTGAATATGGCTTCCAGGGTGCCATCTCTGATGGAGGGGGAAGTCGGGCTCCGGGTGGATCCCTGGTGCTCACCAGTCCTCACACGCATGCTTTCATCTCTCTTTAACCTTCCTGGGTATGTGGAACCCGACCGGGCAGACAGCTCGGGCTGGGCAGACAGGCAGGCTCTGGCTTCCTGCCCCATCTGCATCACACACCTGGAGCGGGGCAGGGACACACTGTGGCTCGTGCGGCTGGGTGGAGAGGAGCCTTGGTCCCCAGAGCCCCCCAGCCCCTGCCTGGCTCCCAGGAGCATCCCCATCTCTGCTCGGACGCGCTGGTGTGTGGGAAATGTGTCAAGCCGGGATTAATCCTGCCCTGGAGCAGCTCACCCCTGCCGCTCAGCCAAGCTGTTTGTCTAACCCCGTTCAGTTCAGCTGTCCCCGAGGACACGCAGAGGCCAGATCAGGGAGGCAATCCGGCTGAAAACAACCCCATCACACACACACACAAAGTAATTCCTAGCAGAATCAGGTCCCTGCTCCAATCCACTACATGAAGCAGGGCTGTCCCAGAGAATTGCATGGATTTTTCCTACAAAAAGGAACTTTCTGGGTCAGACCCATCCTCTTCTGGGTCTTAGTCCTGCCAATGTCACTGTGCGCTACTGCAGAGGAGAAGCCCCTTTTGCAGCCTTTTAGGGAATAACACTGACCCCCGGTTCCTGCACATTTTGGCACCTCTAGAGCTGCTGCCTGATGAGCTTAAACCAGCCAGAAAGGGCTCCTGACTGATCTTAGTGAATTCCAGCAGACTGAGCACCACTGTACATGTTCTGGTGTAACCAGGGCACCACTCTGCCCGATATGACATGCTCTGCATCCAGCCCCAGTGAGAGTCCTGTGCCTGCTCCGCACACCTCTGGCTGGAGTCGGCACACAGTTTGTATGGGGATGGCACAGAGTGGAGCACTCCCATATGTGGGAACTCAAATGAGATGTTTCAATTCGATTTTGTCTCCCATTCTCTCTCCAGAAACTGCTATGTCGAGGCACAAAAAAAGGGGAGCAGTTTTGCCCTTTCCAGGCCATCCTGAGCCAACGTACAAAGCCAAAGCTCAATTCACTTGCAACCTCACCATATTTGTTCTCTGCCACCAAAGTTTTCAGAAGTCTCTTGTTTGGGGACAGTAGTGGCTTGGAATACTGTTGAGGTTCTCTAACCCCAGGCTCCATACCAAAGGCAAGCCCTGTTCCTTTAATTCTTCCCCACCCAGTGCTTTAGTTAGGGTTATTATCTCTGGCTGGGTAATGCACTCTTTTGAACACCAGCAGCTGGCCCTGGGTGGGAGCTGTGCTGGGGAGAGTGCAGAGCACCGGATGGGGTTATAAGAAGACACCTGTTTGTGGCTCTTGTTTTCTCCCTAAATTCTATAAAGTGGGAGAGGGAAGAAGGTAGAGGCCTCTGTTGGTTCTGCTCCAGAAAGGTGCCTGTGGGCAAGCTGCAGCTAGAAGGAGCTGGCTCACCTTTTTGCAAGATAAAGGGGTGCATCAAGCACTAATTGCTCGAGTGGCTGTTGAAATGTCCATGTTTCTGACCAGCGCTGTTTGCTGTGTTCAGGATTGCTGCAGGGTGAGTGTTGAGTTACTGAGGTCCTCCTAAATGGTGTCTGAAGCAGCAATAAAAAGAATTAGGACCAGAAATGGGGTGGGACAGTGCCTAAACTTTGCAGAGAGCAGGTGTGGATATTCTGGCTGAAACTGTGGACATATGTGAGTTGCCTTATATGTCACTTACAAGTTTTGAATGTCTAAAGCAGAAAGACAGTCAGGAAAACAGAAAGGAAAGGTAGCATCTTAATTTGTGCTACAGATGTCTTGCTGTGCAGGAGGGGTGACAGACTGTATGGAGTGACTCTGCTCCTGCTAATCTGTGCCAAGGGTGCCTGCAAAGCCATCCCTGAGCACCCTCAGCCTGAATGTATATAGCCAGGGATTGCCATGTTCATGGAGCTGCTGTGCAGCATTGCTGCTGCTCCCAATTGCTTTGCTGGAGAGCCAAACAAGGAGATGGAAGACTCTGTCCCTGTAGCCTGTCTGGGACAGGATGAGCAAGGAGCTGCCTATTACAGAAACTTGCAGGAAAAGCTAGCACTGAACCTTCCTGGTTAGGATGTACCAGTGGGGTGGCAAACAGGGTATCTCTCAAAATGAATGACTGGCACAGGCTGCCTCTTCACTCCTGCCTGCAAACACTCATGGCTTCTAAGTGTCCTCGTACAATCCAGCTTCTTTCCCAGCTGGTAGCTGTCCCTGCAGTCTGAGTGGCTCCGGGGGTGGCTCTATCTCTTTTGTCTCTCAGGTCTGAGATGGGTTTATTCAGAGATTGCAAGGGGCTCTGTTGTAAGGAGACCACAAAATGTTCTCTGCAGATGAGAAAAGTCTGCTGGGCTGGTGTACCCTAAAAATCTGCCGGGGGCCATTGTTTGTTCTTTCCTCACCCCTCAGTAGTGCTCTGGTCCTGGGATGTGGGATGCGGTGGGGTTTCAGAGGCAGGCAGGGCTGAGTGTAAGAGAAGAGCAGAGGTGCTCCAAAAACTGTCAGGCACCTCCATCCACTGACCCTCACACGTGGCTCACCCCACACAGCAGGGGATGTGTCCCCTGGTGGGTGACAGAGCTGGCTGAAATGGATGGGGCTGTAATGGAGGCACCTGCCAGCAGGGCTACCTGGGAGAGGCTCTTATCTGTCATCTGATTTATCCAGGTTAAAAGGCTGCAATCAGTCACCAAGGTAGATTCATTCCCCAGTAAATAGTGCCCGAGGGCTTCCAGGACCTATTTTACTGCTAAGCACTCTCTTTCCAATGCTTGAATACCTTTGTTCCCGATGGAGCCGTTGCTGGCTGATATATATATCTGATATGGGGAGTCCCGGTGCCTTTTTATTTTGGCTCTGCACAGCTCCTGGCCTTGTCTCGGCTGCGTTGGGCTGCACGATGGATGATCTGTCCAAGGCTTCCTTGTGTCTGGGGGCAAATCCAGCCGAGATTGCTCTTGGCTGCTATGGGACCTGCCTCTGCAAAGCAGGTTCTGCCCAAGCGCTGTGCAACTGCCAGAGGTTAGGAGGGAAGCAATGCTCCGAGTGCTGATAGGGCTGGCCCAAGTCTTGGGCTGAGTGCTGTGTATGAACCAGCTCTCTTGTTCTTGCTGCTCTCACCGGGGCACTTTGGGAGGGGGGTGACACTGCTGGGCTAAGGGAGGGTCTCTTGCTGTGGGTGCCCAAACAGTAGCTTTCTCCAGTGGCTCATTC
>NW_008612886.1:69753-81975 GCF_000691845.1 Merops nubicus
CCTGTCCCCTGTCACAAGTGAGTCCCTTCTAGGTTTGGGTACCTCCAGGTTTGGAGAGCTCTCCCAAGCTGGGAAAAGCGGTGACTGACATCTCTCTAACAACGATGTCAGGACCCCAGTGATCGCCAGAAGAATGTCCCTGTCTGCCTTCTGGGATTCAAGTGTCGCCTCTCATGGCAAGCCACAAAGCCGTTTTGTTTTCCTCTGGACACTGAGCTCCCCTGCCCAGGCCCTGCTTTTCGTGGGCATGTTTGTACCCAACTTTGTGGTAGAGGCGAGCAAATCTCTGGCAAGAAGGCTATGGATGCAGTATCAGTTTTAATCCTCTTCACTTTATTTGCTTTCTTTCTGTCCCAATTGAAAGCAATGAAGCAGACCCCCAGAACTGCTGGCAATGAGCTGCCATCCTTGTCCGAGCTCTGGGTGCCACCTGCCTACCCACCCTAAAGGCCAGGGGAAAGGCTGCATCCTTCCCCCTCCTTGGGGGAGAGTGTAGGAGTCCTTTTCTCCTACACCTTGTTCCTACATACTTTTCAGGCGCTTGTCCTGTAAACATCTGAGATTTGACTGCTTTTATTCTTTTTCCTGTCTTTGAGAAACCTCTTATGTAGTTCATCATCCCAAATAGGTTTGTTAACTTCCTCCTCCTCTTCCCCGTCCCTTCCCACTCCTCCTCCTAATTAGATTTAGAGTGAAGGACTAATGGAGTATTACTGTGAGGGACTAGGCAAGCTTCCCAAAGTGCTTACCTAGGGGGAGAGCACTTTGACTAATAGATGAGCATTAAGGCTGTGTACACTCATTGTCCTGAGAGCGGGAGGAGGGGGGCCAAGAGCCTAGAGCAGAGCTCCAGATACTGGTGTCACCGTCTCTGTCCAGGTTTCCAGACTGTGCTGTATAGTTGCACCATAACTGGTCTCAGATCAGCCCTTAGGATGGGTTTAAAATCTGACTTGCCTGTTGGTAACACTCCAGCCAGGTGGATTTGGCTCCCAGTAGGTGTAATGTGGTCCTTTGCCAGCTAGAGACATGGGCTTTCCTGCTCGGGGGAAGGAGGGATTTTCCCTGTGCTGGGTTTGTACAGCACCTAGTGCAGGAGGGCTCCTTCCATTCCGCGAGGGATGTTCTGAAGTAAAGAGCCTGCACTGATGCTTTGAGCACTAGATCACCCAAAGCTACACTGGGACAGCCAGACAGAGAGCAGAGGGGTCTGTCTGGTAGTGCAGAGCACTTCAGGAGCTGCAGTATACCTATACCTTCCTCCCAAGAATATCCGAAAAGCTTTTTCTGATGGTGCTTTGGCTGTAAAGCCTCCTGTTCATTTTCCAGGGGCTTTCCACAGAGCTGGAGGGTTGGAGGCTGGAGCCGTGTGGAACTACACAGCGTGAGCTTTGGGAATGCACTGGGATGATAGGCAGTGATGATCAATTTGTCTCTCTATCCTTGCTCCTGCAATTTTTTCTGAACCTGTGCTAGGATGCAGAACAGATTGGATCAGCCTGGCAGCCATCACCAATGCCACCTGCAACCTTCAAGTGTTTTGCAGCTCAATCCTCTGGATCCCTGGAGGGCATCACACTGACATTTTAAACCCTGTAAATGGCAGCAGTGCTGGGAGGCACCAGGAGAAAAGTCAAGTGCTTCAGTAAGACATGGCCAGGCGTAGGGGCGTGGGGGTGGGGGTGTTTGCTGGTTAAGTGGATGGGGACACCTAAACTTAGGAAAGAGGTAGCAAAGGGAGCTCAGTGGGGGTGAAAACTTGGAGTGAGCAGAGAGGAAGGGAAGACATAAAAATGGAGAGGAGTGAACTGGGGCTGTCATGGCCACTGGAAAGTGCAGGAGAAAGGATTTCCAGAAGCTAGGTTTGGAGAATTGAAGTCATGTTGTCTATGACATGTGGTGGTCAGGTTCAGGGGACTCCTGATGTCTTGGAGGTGGCATCAGGGGCCAGCTTATGGTATGCTTCTGAGACTCCTTGTTTTACCAGGGACAGAGCAACTTGCTAGGTGGACACAGCATCTGTGCTTCACTTGGCCTCTCCAGGTTTTCTCAGATTTCTCTCTCCCTCTTCTTGTTTGGAGGCACCCTTTTGGTCATCAACCTCTTAGTAATCTCACCTTAGGTAAGTGCTGGCTGTTGGGCAAGTTTTTTGTGAGTTCCTGGCTTTGCTCCCTCATGAGCAGTAGTTCTATAACAGACTTAGGGACAGACACAGGACTGGTTCAATTCATCCAGTTTCACACATTGAAGTTAATATCTGCTCTGCGTCACCTGAACTCCTGGTATTCTCCATGAGGAAGCTTCAGGAGACAGTTCAGCCAAACTGAGCCTGAACATCAGTGCATGGGGAGGCTGTGGGCAATGATGGAAACATGACTCTTTTCATCTCATTCATCTCCACCTACACTGGCCAAGGGCATGAAACCCCCAAGCACAGACACTAAGAGGACTGCGAGTGGACCAGCTACAGCATGGACTGCAGCCTGTGTCCCTGGCTCTAGGCTTCAGGTTTTTGAGCTCTGGTACCTGGTGTGGTGTGTACTGGGAGAAGGGAGAAACCCACTGTAGCAAGAGGAGCGTCCCCAGGACAACTGCCAGTGTGCATGTGAAGTCGTGAGGAGGGGGGGTTACCACCATCCTGGCTGCTCACTCATGCAAGGGGCTCCTCCAATCTTTTTTATCCCAGAACTGGGGAGGAGGAATATCAGAGCTCACCATGAGCTGGACACCACTCCCTCCCTGCCTTGGCAAAGGTGTGATGTGTGGCCATAGAGTGGGGTCACTCTGTAGTGCTCCCATCAGGGAGGAAGCCTTCCTGCGCCCCAGCAAACCCCTAGTGAAAGACAATCAGGCTCGCTGTCACTGAGCTAATTCCAACGGCATAAAAGCAGTAATGAAATTCACGGCAGGATTAGCCTCTCCATCCAATGGGCCGGCGCCACAGTGACATATCGTGCTTCTTGCCCGAATGTAACACACCATCTAATTTACGTCGTGGAGCGAGCGGGAATGAAATGTTCATAAAGAATTGCTGAATCTTGTCACCTTAACTGCGGCCCCAGGCTCTGAGGCATCTGTCAGGGAGAGGAGAGTGGAGAAGGAGGCTCCTGCCTTGCAAAGCTGTGACCAGGGCTTTGGGAAAGGGGAGATGGCTGCATTAATCTTCTGGGTCTCTGCAATGGAGGTGTACTGCGTAGGGATGATGACTCCAGGCTGGAGGAGGGGGGCCGTACAGCCCCCGTGTATGTGCATACTGTATCACTGCCCCAGTGATAGGGCAGGGCCTGCAAGATCTTCCCCACTGCCAGAACTGCATGCCTGAAATGTGTGAGAAGGGACCTGTGGTGGTGTGGAAATAAGGGGCAGCATCCCTGGAGATTCACATGCTTACAGCAGATGCACAAGTTCCCAAATTCCATGCTGGGTCCCATGTGCAGATGCACACTGGTCAGCAGCCATGGTGTTTGCCTGTCTCGGGAAGTGTATGTATAACCCTTCTGCTCTGGCTGGGCAGTCCCATTCCACAGCTTCCCCCCCCCCAGCTCCCCAGTGTTTATTTGCAGTTAATTTTCATGGATCCTAATGGCTTGGATCCTGCTAGGGGGGGTTGTGCTTGCCTCTTCAGTCAGAAAGTTTGCAGAAAAAAAATAGCCCTTTCCTGTTGTGTTTGGAGTAATAGTGTCTTGGTGTCCAGAGGGGAGCTGGCAAGGAAACAGGGAAGTTTATTAAGAGTAAGAGATTGAATTCCACTGGGTTTAATTGGAAGTGCTTGAGCAAGCAGAGGAGGGAGCTGTCAGGTCCAGTCCCCTGGAAAGAGCAGTGTTGTGCCCGGGCTCCATGCCTATGGGACTGGCTGGTCTCAAGGCCACCTCCTCTTCTTGTCTGCTGGGGAAGCTGAGGGGTCTGGCTCATTTACTTCCTTGGGGTCACCTGTGCACCCCAACCTTGGTTTCCTACTCCATCAGGAAGTAGGATCCCACGTGGGCTCTGGAAATGGTGGGTCAGGAGGGATGCAGCACTGGGAGAAGGCTGTATTTAGGTCTGCATCTTACTTGGGAAGCTGGATCAGGGCACAAAGTGTGCAAGTGAGACACAGGTCCTGTCCCTCTTGTGCTAACCCAGTCCCCTCCCATGAAAATCTGTGTTTTTTCTCTGGGATAGCTCTAGGCTGGGGCTCAGCAGTGGCTGGATGGGGTGCAGGTATCAGGTATGTAATTTGCAGCTGGGATGTTTTGGGAGAGTGACCTAAACTTGAGAAGCCTGCTCTGCTTTCTCATTTTAAAGGAAACAGAGAAAGAATCCACTTTTGGATTCCAATTCCCACACTGTCCCTCAGGGCACAGAAAAGTCTCCAGTTTGGATTCCCATGGATGAAGCCATCCGCCTGCCTTGGGCTGCGGAATGAGCTGCAGTATCTTTGTGCTTCCACAGGACTGATACTCACAGGCATGAAGTGCAATATGGAAATGTGCCTTTGTGGCTACAAAACGAGCTCAGTGTCAAAAGCCTCATTCTTTCTTAGAAAAGCTTCTCCTGCAAGACCTTCTCCTGTCCCACAACGAGTTGAAAGAGGCACCGAACACTCTTTAATGAAGGTAAATGGGGGACCAGCTATTTGTTTCACCTTGAATTCAGCTGATTGCTTTGCTGAAAAGTTCCAAATTAAAGAACAATAAATAATTTATTACTTTATTTACTATGAGAAAATTCTTCCCCACAAATTAAGATATATTGCTTTAAATTAAATGTTTCATTAAATCTGAGATTAAACTTTTGGGGGCTGGGGAAAGGAATACTTTAATTTGGCTGAAAACCCAAAACCTGCCGTTTCCTGTTGCTTTAATTGCAAACTCTGGAACAAAAGTGACAGAAATTTTACAAAGCATAGTTGTGTTGGTTTGGTTTCTGCTTCCATCCCTCTGGGAGACCAGTGGGTTTCTCTTTCAGACCCTCCCAGAGTGGCACATGGCTGCAGACTTCCAGCTGCAAATTCAAAGGGACCATGTCACTAATTCCAACCAAACCTTATAGGAACATCCTTTAACTGAAGCACTTTTGTGGCTCTTGGGTTTTGTAAAATCTTGTTTCTCCAGAACCTCACTTCAAGGATGAATTGACCATAGCAGCTGGCTGTTTGTTCCAGCTTTCACGTCCGAGATGAAAACTGGGAGTTTCCACAGCACAAGTCTTCCCAACTTTGTCCCACTTTGTGTATAACACAATATGTGCTATTTGTTCTATATATATATGTTTATCTTTTTGACTTCTTGGTTGATGCCCTGTACTGGGACTCTTGAAGGTGGGATTTCAGCCATATGCTATACCCCAGTCTCAAGATGTCGCCTTGACCTCTGATGAACATAAGATGTAACCTCATGTCTCTGTATTCTTGTGGTCATATCTCTGTGGAGCTTTTCTACAGGTTCTCACTAGTATAATGGCCAAGCCACTGAGGTGAACAGGACAGCCAGCCTTGCACAGGTGGAAACCTACACAGACTGAAAAGGAGGAGTTGGTTAGTTCTCTTCCGCTTTGCTCCCCACATAGCATGATTGAATCTGCTACAGGGTGGGATCTCTGAGGCCTGCCTGGCTGCTGCTGTATCTTAGTACCAGCTTTTGTACTTTCTCAGGGACTGCTGGAGCAGCTTCCAGTTCTGCACAGCCTCCCTAGGTACCCCTGCACCTATGCACCAATGTAATCACTGCAGAGCACCCTAGTGCCCTCTGTCCTTAAGCAGTGAAAAAGTCTGTGCTGCTCAATTTGGGAACAACCTGCACAGACAATTGTGGAAGCAAATAATAGCTAAGAGGTCCTATTCTTGCCCCTTGGACTCTGTAAGAAAGGCCAAGCTCTAGGCTGAGGACAAGAACTACTGCAGGTCCTATGAGGTGGTGCTGGAGAAATTCTTCCTCCCTTGTCAGAAGTACTCATGGTCAGCAGACTTTGAATAGCAGAAGTTCACAACCTTGTTGGTCATGATTGCACCCTTCTAGCTGTCTTCTTCCCTTCCCCTCCTGTGGCTGCATGCTCACCGCTGTTAGTGTGTCCTTCACTTGTGATTGTATCTGCCCCAAGTTTGCAAAGCTGGGACCACAATCATCTTTTACAGGAGGATTAGAGCACCAAGAGGAGTATGTTTGTGATTTATTGGGTGGTGTCTGATGGAGGGAGAAGGCCTTGTGGTGTCTGTTCATGGCTGCTCTGAACTGGGCTGGTAGAAGCCTGCGCAGAGGCGAAGCTGTGTGCTCCATTTCCCTTTGGGTTTAAGAAGTTCCCCTAGAAGGAACCTTCTCTTGTGAAGGTCTTTTTGCTCACCAGAAAGGTTTTAAAGGGAACCTTTTAAAGGGATGGAAAACTGTCTTTTTCTGAGTTGTCCTTCAGGCATCAAATGCCAGGGATATGCCCTGTGAAGAAGACAGTAGACAGGGTATGTGTGTTGGCTCTGCAGGCAGAATCCCACCCTCCTCCCCCATGCAGCTGAACGATGCTGGAGCAGTGACCTCTGAACTGCATGTGTCAGCACCTGGAACTCAGGTGACTCTTGGATTTGTTGGGTCCATGGCAGAGGGCAATTGCTTTTGGACCTGTGAATTGTAATGTCCCTCTGAGACATAGGGAAAACTATAATTGCTGCAGCAAGTGGGCTTTCACCAGGCTCACTCTCTTATGTACTTACTATGTAAGTCAAGAGTACTTACAGGAGATCTTGCTGCCTGTAACTTAAAGCTTTAGCGAAACAAATTGGAATTGCCTTCTGGAGGCCATTGTTATAAATTACAGCCCCAACATCTGTCCACATCTGCAACGTCTAGACAACACGTCTCGGCTAGGAGAGCGAACTGGGAGAGGCTGTGATCACAGCGGGGAGGGGAAGCAAAGAGCTTAAGCTGGGGCTGTGCTGAGCACCCTGGCTCCCACTCCCCTCTGCTTTTGAGCATGATGCTTAAAGCAGGGTCCACCCTGCCCAGCCAGGAGGGACTTCCAGGGGCATCTGAGACACGAGGAGCCACATCTGCCTTTTCCCATTGCAGCCTGCAGGTTGACACCAGCAACAAACTTGGCCCTTGGAAGCCTCGATTGCCATTGCCTTATTTATTGCATGTTGGAGGATGTGAGGGAAGGCAGCGCCTTCAGGCAGGCTTGTTCCTGTCTTTCCCTGGCCCCTGTGCAGCGCTTGCGATAAAGAGGCCGGGCCGTCAGCTGAATGATTGTATTTTTTTTACAGTTCCTAGCGCAAACCTTCTCATTTATATGTAAAGTAGCCATTAGTCATAGCTCTGTTCCCTCACACTGCCTGATGTACAATCACATTTTGCAGTGGATGAATCTTTCCACACAGCTGCTCTGCTATGAATAATCCGTTGCTGGGCCCATAAATCAGAAAAAAATCATGCACCTCCTTTGCCTGATCCTTACACAAAGTCATATATTTTACATGAGGACAAGCTAAATATTCATGAGGCTTTAAAAGGGCTGTTCTGACTACGAGGTACTTGTTGGGGTTGTTTTTGCTCTGTCGGGTCAGGTTGGGTGGTTTGGGTTTGTTTTTCATCCTCATAAGAAGAAATCTTTCTTCCCCCTTCACCACCCTGCAGGCAGAAACGCTGAGATCCCGGCAATGCTCCTCTGGGCTCCCGCATTTGCCAAAAGACCGACAAATTTGTCATCGCTGCAGTCTCAAGGTCGGGCTGATGAAAGGTGCTGCAAATGCCAGAAGACACATTCCAGAAGTGTGGGGAGGTGGCTGAGCCTCAGAGAGCAAAGGAGCTTCTTGTGGGGGTAAAGAAGTGCTTCCAGATCTGTTCTGGAAGTCAGAGTGTGTGCTTCTCTAGGCACACTGCCTTGCAGGGCAGCCCAGTACTTGACACCAGGGCCTCTGGCAGGGTTGTGGGGGAAGCTAGGAAGGCTGCTGACAATGGGTACAGCCCCTGTGCAAGAACATTGCTCTCACCCTGCTTTCTTTTAATCCATATGTTAAACAAATTACCTACAGAATCTATGGAGAGGACTGGGACCAGGGCTTCAGCATCTCCTGCTTTCCAGTGACCAAGAGAATCTGGGGGGGGGCAGTGGTATGCAGCCCCAATGGTAAGATAGGAAATTGGGAAATGAGCTCAGGATTATCTTGTTGGGATCCCTGCCAGGATCACAAACTCCCAAGATCTGTCCTGAGACATTCCTCTACTCTCTGCCTTGGTCATCCAGAGCCTTCAGCTGGCTACAATGATGCTGGCCTCAGGAAGGTCAAGGGACCCTGACAGTGCAAATACAAGAGGTTTTTCACCTGATGTCTGCTGAATTAGCAGCTCCCCATCACTGAGAGGGACCAGTCTCATCCTTCTCTCCTCTGCCCTGGAGTGCAATTCCCACTCGCCCTTGCAGCAGCTCTGCCACTTGTCTGATCACAAGAAAAGCCAGTTTGACTTGCCAACAAGGAAGTGTTCTGTTGATATTTTCTGATTTTCATTTTTCTGCTACTATAGTGAATTAAAACAGTTCACTGTGGTAGCAAACAAATGTCAGAGCTGGCACAAGGTGAGAGGAGGAAGCATGTGGCTGGCAGAGATGGGAGAGGGGATGCAGCTCCCGTTTTCAGCAGCACAAGGGGAGAATTCAGCTCAATCTGTAATGTCAATTTACAGCCTGATGGTTATGGATTCTCTGCATTCAAGCCTCTCTGGTTATCCCCTCCACATACGTGCAGCCTTGCATGTCTCCTTAGTACCAGGTAATGGGTACTGTCCTGCCGTAGCCACACACTGAACATAACTGATACTATGTAGTCTCGGACTCTCTTCTTTTGTGCTTGCATGACTGAGTAGCAATATCCCTTTGTCCTAAAAAAGCCCCTTTGCGCACAGGGAGCAACCCGGCCTCCAGCTCCCCCAGGCCACTGCACACCAAGCCCCTTTATCTGAGATGCCAGGGCCCTGTGGGAAACGCACCGCTGTCGCGGACATGCTGGGATGGAGAGCCTGAGCTGAACCACTGGGACATTTCTGGGTGCAGGGGCCCCTGTCTCCCTCTCCCCCTCTCACAAGCTCTTATGTTATCAAATGTCTGTGTGCTCGGCACTGTGAAACACCCGCAACAAAGGCTGCTGCTGCCAAGATATGGCAGGACAAAGGGAATAACAAAAGGTTCCTTCACTGGCACTCTACCCTTTTTTTTATCTTTCCTTCATTTTTGCTGCAACTTGGAAAGAATGAAGCCAAGGCACTGCCAAAACAGAGGAAAACAAGGCCAAGCACACACAGATGGTGAGCCCACAAATTTAATTTAAAATCATCCTTTATTATTCAAAATATTAAAATTCAGGCAATAATGCCCAAAGGAACTGCACTGATTAAAGCTCCCTAATGTTTCATGGCCAAATCTTGCTGCTTCCTCCAAGGGTCACTGGGACAAGAAGTGAAACCTCTCTGGAGTGCAGAGAGAGGTAGGGCTGTACCTGCTGTAGATCGCTTAACCAAACAGTTACTTACTGACCCAATCAGTTTCACTTAAAGCCAAGCACCAGCTGTTCCTTACCCAATTAATGATTGCCACAGCAAATTAACATGGCGTTACACCAGGCGTGGATGTGGTCCGCAGAGTCCAGAATGCACAGAGCAATATGCTATTGCAAAAATAATCACAGTAATATCTTTACCGTTAGGTAGCATCCTTCATCTGGAAGGATGGTGAGCTCCCCGCGCGCTGTGCGGCTTGCTTCGTGCAACACGTGCTGCAGTGAGGGCATGGAGGGCAGGAAGGGGAGTATATGGTTGCTGTTTCAAGGGGAAAGTAAAGAGGAGCTGGTCAGGGCAGCTTTACGGTGGCAGAGACAGCACTGATCACACGTCCGGCTCCTGCAATCCAGACAATTATTTAATGGTTGTAAATCTGCTGAACACCAAGTGTGTCTTCCCTCTGCCTTATACACCACAGAACCCCCCAATGCCTCCCCTTCTGCTGCATGATGTGATGCCCTGATGGCACTGGACTGTAGCAGAGATCTGGTGGGTGCTGCTGCTTGGTGTGTTGACCGTTCTCCTCCTCTGGGCTGTGGCATAAACAGCAAGCTGCTTGGCAGAGAGCCGGCCATCCGGCTGCAGTGAATATCCCGTGGTGGGAAGAGGCCGCAAGGCTGGGCTGCAAATGCAGGAATCCAGATGAGGTTCACATGGTGAGGCGTTACCTCCACACTCAGCGCTGCTGGGCCAAGTGCTGCCTCTCTGAGTCCTTCCTCAGTCTCTCTGTACTGTGGTGGAGACTCTTGCTCCATCCTTCTGCAGTTGTCCTGCACTGTGGGGGTCCCAATGGCAGTGTAGCAGAATAACCGAGCCACTCTTCCACCAAGGTTAAGTCCAGTACCTAAACGCTCATTAGTTTTGGCTCCACTTTGTTCATGCTTTTTATGTCCCAGAGACATTAATCCCCTATAAGTTACAGTCCAGACAGATCAATCAGCCCAGAGGGCTTTGGGACAGTGGTGTCTAGTGCTGAAGCATTACATTTTTCAATTTTCCTGCAATTAGGCCAGCATCAAATATTATTGACAAATAAACCGTGCAATCAAAGCCTTGAGCCTGTCACGCTGCTATGAAGAGGATGCATCTGCATGGCAGCCAGCCGCAGGACGCCATGTCCCCAGTGCCAGCGGCCCCTCCATCCCTGCAGTACTGTTACAGGAGCCGTCGCTTCCCAATTATAGGGCTCCCTCATTATAATTACTGTTATTTATATAATTGTGGTAAGTATTTTCAGCGCTGTCAGCAGTCTGGAAAAAGCCCAGCCCCATTAGACCCAAGCATTTCACGCATTTCACTGCTAAGAGTCTGGACTTAAAGTATGATGACCAAGAGCGTGGCTGGGCCAGTCCAAGAATAGCAGCCCATGTCCTGGTCACCTGAAAGCTTTCTTTGGAAGATTTCTATGCCTTGGGATTGTAGAGGGAGGACATAAAGTTATCCCTGCCTCCTCCTCTCGAGCCACTGCTCCGGGAGCGTAGCTCATCCCAGCATTACACCCCACATGAGCTGATGTTCCCTGTCACCTTTTGCTGGGTCATTGGCTGGAGGAGATGCTCCTGGTGCTGGATCATGAGGCACCACCTAGGTCATACATCCCTGCAAGGAATCCAGTAATGAGCATATTCTCTGCATTGTTTACTCTCTGATTATCTGGTTTTAAAGTCTGGAGGAGATGAGTTGTTTAGAGAAAATGAAGGAAGGAGTTGGTGCACAGGAGGTGCAGGTTTCGTATCTGCAACTCAAAGCTTCACTTTATAGGTCAAACACAGGCACAAAAAGAATGGGATTGAGCTGCATGTTCACAAGCTAGCGCTGATATTTGTGGCTAGCTCCTTTGCATCTCAACAGGAAGAAATTCAGGGTATCCCATGTAAGATACAGAGTCAAATATATAAATGCAGCAACAAAAATAATATGAGTGTTTTACTGGATGGCAAACTGCTAAGAATCAGCATTGTGCTTGCTATAGAGAGAAAAAAAAAAATATCAGGGTCTTATAATTAGTACTAAAGACACAGGAGGTAATTCCTCTTTGTTGCTCCATGAGCTGGCTTCAGCTTTTGGACACAGTATGAAAAATGTAGGAAAACTGGAGATTAGACAAATTTAACAACCCTGAGAGGATTAGAAGCAATAGCTGCCAAAGAGTGAGCCGGTCTTGTTTGGTGTTCAACAGAGATTAAAGAGGGATGTGGACTTCATGGTAAATACCCTCCACTCTATCTAGGTGCAGCTGCTATTAAAGGGATGCTGATCAATTATTTTTTGGTTTGCTGCTTGGTACAGTAAAGAGAACTTGGCCCAATTTTCAGGGAAAATTGATTCAGAAACATTATTAGGAAAAAAAAAAAAGGTAAGCATAAGGGCACCGAGGCACTAGAGAAGCTGCTGCTCATGTGAGGAGCGCTCTTTATGGGATGGATTTAAACAAACATCCCTCAAGAATGATGTAAGTCTGCTTGATCCATTCCAGGGATGCAAGTTTCTCCATTTAATTTCCCCTGCCAAGGCCCAGCAACGGCCCCTCCGGCCCAGCTTTTGCCCTGGACAGAAGTCACCAGGTATTTCTGGTCCTTGTTGTGCGCACGCGGGGGAACGCCAGCGCACAGCACTCGGTTCAGGTGGTGTACCTGGTAACAAACCGACTCGGAGATCAACAGTGCTCAAGCGCAGAGTGCAGAAAACCCAGGGAGCAGCCAAGCTC
>NW_008612887.1:0-4789 GCF_000691845.1 Merops nubicus
ACTCCTCCCAGCTTTGTGTCATCAGCATATAAACCTGATATAGTTGGAGTGTCAGCTATCTGATAATTCACCTTTCTGTTGTGCTGTGATATTTGAGAACAAATAAAATGTCCAATCTGTTTATCACAACCCACTTCTATCTAAATGTGTAAACATCTCACAGTGCCAGGGAGGAATTTCACCTGAAGGCCTTTGACTCTGAAGGAGAGTTTCTGAATAGTTCTGAGCTTATCAAACCTCCAAAGCCTGGAATAAAGCCAGGTTGTTTCGCAACAGTTCATACGGTTGTAATTCCTCTGCTTTTCTTGACTGTGCTCAAGTGAATATTGATATTGAAATTCCTTCAGGGTATCTCTTGAAGCACTGTTACATTATAGTTTATGAATCTAAAACTAGCACAGAAAGAAGAAAATATTGAAAAGGGGCAATGGGTTTGGAAGTGTTTCAAGTATGTTTTGTGTCGTGGTGATGTTTTCCACAGGCCACACCTCTCTTCCTTTGCTGAACCCCAGACTTCTCGTGGGACAGCAGAAGTGTTCCCAGTTGTTGCAAATGTCAGTTGTGCTGCTAGTACCAGAAAACTGGTGCTCCTGGTTGTACTTCATGTGCTTGGCTTTAACCTGTAACTAAGTAATACTCAAATATAATTTTCCTACATATTTCAACCAGATTTCTGTATTAAGGAATCTTTTTAGAGAAGATAGATTCAAGGCAACTTGAACTTTCACGTGTATTTCTTTTCCAGCATAACCTTGAATGCCCTTACTTATTGTACATTCTTTTCTAAAGAATGTTGTAATGCCAAGAAATGTGTAATGTGTCTATAGAGGAAGAACCCCCTGCACCAGTGCAGGTGAGTGGTTCATCTGCTAGAAAGCAGCTCCATGGAGAAGGACCTGGGAGTGCTGGTGGACGACAAGTTATTATCCTGAGCCAGTAATGGGTCCTTCTGGCCAAGAAGGCTAAACATCTCCTGGAGTGTGGCCAGCAGGTTGAGGGAGGTTCTCCTGCCCCTCTACTCCACCCTAGTAAGGCCACCTCTGGAGTATTGTCTCCAGTTCTGGGCTGCTCCGTTCAAGAGAGATGAGCAACTACTGGAGAGAGTCCAGCAGAAACTACAAAGCTGCTGAGGGGCATAGAGCATCTCTGTGCCCAGAAAAGGCTGAGCTCTGGGGCTGTACAGCCTGGAGAAGAGAAGCCTGAGAGGGGATCTGATCAATGGTGATCAATACACAAAGAGCCAGGGGCAAGAGGCTGGGGCCAGACTCTTGTCAGTGGTGCCCAGTGACAGGACAAGGGGCAAGGGGCACAAACTGGAACCCAGAATGTTCTACCTGAACATGAGGAGAAAATTCTTTGGTGTGAGGGTGGCAGAGCCTGGTGCAGGCTGCCCAGAGAGGTTGTGGAGTCTCCTCTGGAGAGATCCCAAACCCATCTGGATGTGATCCTGGGCACTCTGCTGTGGGTGACCTGCTGGAGAAGGGGGGTTGGATGAGATGATCTCCAGAGGTCCCTTCCAACCCCACCATGCTGGGACTCTGTGACACATCAATGATTCTGATTTTTTCATGAGACTGTTGGACTGGACATTTTAATCCTTTCCTAAACTTTATTCCAGTGGGAATTCTCCTTTCTACTTACTGATATCTTTAGAAATATTCTGTAAAACTATATTTCCTTTTTCATCCCTCAACCCCCAGTTTGATTAACTACCAATAATAATTACTAGGAAATTATTACAATTGTTACATTGAAAATTATAGCAATTGCTACCTTGTTAATGGGAAACGTGCATGGGGCCATCAGAAACAAGAAGAAATCTGAAATCTGAGATTGAATCTTTCACTAGTAGTATAACAAGCTTTTAAACATTCTGCCAATGTTTATGACACTTTTACCAGCTGCCAAGTACCAGACATCTGCACATATCTCTACTGAATGTACTTGGAAAATGCAGGACAGAAATTTGTGGTTTACTTTGCTGCTTTCTTGCATGTTCTAAAGAGATTAAGTATCCCTCACATTTTCAAAGCACTTCAAAATCAGAGCAAATATCAACTAAACATGCTGAGGTGAACACGCTGATTATTAGACAAGAACAGTTTTTATGTATTTGGTTGTTCTCAGGACTGAATATTATGAAAACTGTGCATGTTATACCCAACCCTGTTTGTTCGGAATAATTTTGTCCCTGTAATTGGCAATGCAATTCCAAAATTACATACCTTACATACGTTAAATATGTTCTGGGAGAATGGGTACAAATTAATTTGGAGACAAGTCTGAGGTAATAGTTCATGTGTTATTAATTAACTTAATTGTCTTTCTCTCCTGTGCTCATATTCACCCAGTTAAGTAGCTCGCTGCACCTCTGAAGGGACCAGCAAATGAATCACATGCTTGAAAACTTCTCTTGCTTCAGGAAGCACCACACTGTACTCAACGCAGCTTTCCCCATTTTGATAGCAACTTGCAGATGTTTACAGTGAACAAGAGTAAATCGAGTCTTTCGGCTTCCACCGGCGGTCCTCGGCTCTAGGCATTAAGCCGAGTCCCTCCAGTGGATCTGAAAAGGCTGTTTAAAGCCTGGTTTGGCTAAACCCTCACTGGGATTTGTATAATCCGAATCCTGTTGCGAGAGCCCACGTCTCTCATTTTGAAAACCGTGTGGTGCCGAAGGCACAAAGTGCTGGTTAGTGGTATCAGGCTCTATTGTTTTAAACTGGGGATTTCAGCTAGATGTAATTCGGTGAGGGAGAAGGACTTAGGCTAAGAAGAATGAAGAAAAGTCTGTAAGGAGAATAACGATATTGCTAAGGAGTATTCGGGCCTTGCATCTCCAGCTGCTCTGAGCGACAGCAAGGGAACAAAACTGTATCGGTTTCTGAACTAGAAAAAGCACAGACCATTTTCTGCACAGGAATCAATAATTTCACATTTTCTGCACACCAAGGAAGTAAATGCCTGATCTCAGTCATGTCACCACATGGCAGATCAAAGCTCTCGGGATCAAAGAGATTAAAGTAGCACAAGCTCTGGAAATATTACTTTTTGAATGAAAAACACTAATTAAAATTTCTGTAGAAATTCATGTAATAACTTACTATTAAAGATTTTTAGGGGAACAGTCAGTCACAATGTAAATAAAAAACCCCTTTTCTATACGTTCCTTTAAAACTGTTTCATCCCTGATTTTATCTGTAGCACATTTCTTCATGTTACCCCTTTCAAAAGCCTCAACTCCAATTCAAAAGCAAACTATTTGGGGCATTATTTCAGTCCTGAGGGTGTCTCATCCTGTAAGGAAGAGTATTTTGCATCTCACAACTGAAACAAAATGAGCTGATTCACACACTGCTTGTTTTGTTCTCCAGAGGACAGGCTGTTGTGACAAGAGATGGGGTGAGAGGCTGCCTGCGCACAGAGGAGGAGGAGAGCTGCACATGTCTGGCCTATCAGACCTACTGGGATTACTCCAACTCCTTCATTATTCCAGCTCCAGGTACTAACTGGAAAGTTTCTAGGATGTTAGAATAATCTGTAAGTTGTATCAACTCTTCCTTTGGCATCATACTGCTTCACCTGTAAGGCAGGTGACCCAACAGTTACATCACTAATACAGATTATGGATGACTGGATCCATAATCCAAACTTTCATATTATCATCAATTTGCTGCCACTGACTTTTCTCTTTCACTGTTTCTCGATATGGATAACCCCTTGTCATATTTCACCATTCAGCATGTTTAAGTAATTTCACCACAGTGGAAAATCAGAACTAAGAAGCCATTTTCTATACTATGGGAGGTTGAGAAGCAGATGAAGGGCTTTTGCCAAATTCATAAACTCATAGAATGGTTTGGGTTGGAAGGGACCTTAATGATCATCCATATCCAGGCCCCCTGCCATGGGCAGAGACACCTCCCACTAGACCAGGTTGCACAAGGCCAAATCCAGCCTGGTCTTGAACAGATTCAGTGGTGGAGCATCCACAGCATCCCTGGGAAAACTGTGCCAGTGTGTCATCACCCTCATAGTGAAGAACTTATTCCTAATATCAATCTCCCCTTGTCCTATCACTACAAGACCTTGTAAAAGGTCCCTCCTCAGCTTTCTTGTAGGCCCCCTTCAGATACTGGAAGGAGGTCTTCCTGGAGCCTTCTGTTCTCCAGGCCGAAAAACCCAAACTCTCTCAGCCTGGCCTTGTAGGAGACGGGTTCCAGCCCTCAGATCATCTTTGCATGTGGGTGACAGCAACCCACAGCAATACTCCAGGCTGGGGGAAGGGTGTCTGGAAACTGCCCAGCAGAAAAGGATCTGGGGCTGCTGGTGGACAGCCGGCTGAACAGGAGCCCATCTGTGCCCAGGTGGCCAAGAAGGCCACCAGCATGCTGGCTTGGATCAAAAATAGTGTGGCCAGCAAGACTAGGGCAGGGATCATCCCCCTGGACCTGCACTGCTGTGGCTGCCCCTCAAATCCTGGATTCACTTTTGTGCCACTCACTCCAAGAATCATAGAATCATGGAATCTTTTAGGTTGGAAGGGACCTCCAAGATCATCAAGTCCAACCATTGAGCCATTAGGGCTCTAAAGTCCTCTGCTAAAACAGATCAGAATCTGTCAGGGTTGGAAGGAACCACAAGGATCACCCAGTTCCAACCTCTCTGCCATGAGCAGGGACACCTCCCACTAGATCAGGCTGCCCAGAGCCTCATCCAGCCTGGCCTTAAAGACCCCCAGGGATAGGCCTCAACCACCTCCCGGGGTAACCCATTCCAGTGTCTCACC
>NW_008612888.1:0-7547 GCF_000691845.1 Merops nubicus
CCCGGAGCAGCTCTGCCCCGCAGCCGCTGCTGGGGGGCCGGGAGCCCACGGCGACACCCAAATCCTGCATCTCCAGCTCAGGAGAAGCCGTGGGGACCGCCACCGACTTTGTTCATCAGCCAGAGCCCTGCTGCCACCAGCCTGGCTCAGAGCTGCCCAGCAGGCAGGGTGGGCGTGGGGGTACCACCTCCTGTGCCCATCTCAGAACTGCCCCGGTTTTTACAGGCATTACAGTCAAAACGAGATTAAAATTAGGATTTCTCAGATTTCTTACACAAAAAACAACTGCTGCCACTTTCAACGCATAGGTGCTTTTTCTGTTGTTAACCAGTGCCCCTGGTCTTTTCTCTCTTTCCCGGCCAGCTTCAGTGACCCCCTGTTGCCTCGATTTGCAGGCAGAAGCCATGGCCTGTCCATGGAGTAAAGGGACACGACAGTGACCGTGCTGCCCCCAGGCTCGGAGTTCGGTCAGGAGGAGCATTGCACACACCACCGGGAAATCACATCCCTGCAGAACAACAGCGGTACTGCAGTGGGGAGCAGAGCAGGAACCCCCAGGGGTTGCTGCAGTGGGATTGTAGGAGAGGGTGGGCCACAAAAACATAGGGAAATGGGCTCCAGCACTTCTACCATCCCCAGTTTGCTGAAAGTAAGACTTGAGGTGTCTGCCTCAAAGGGACACCTCCAAATTGAAGTCCAAAGGGTGTTTAAGGCTGTTCTGTTCCCCACCACCACCTCCCCTGCAGCAACGGCTCTTACAGTGATGTGGTCAGCCAGCTCACAGAGCTGATCCAGCCAACCCCTACCTCCCACCAAATAAACTGCTTCTTTTCGAAGCAGATTTCCCACCACCACCACATTCTCATCCTAAGTACCTAACATTAACACTAGACATGGAAACATGGTCACCTGGGGAGTCACCAACTACAGGAAGAAATTACCAGTTACACTGAAGATGACAGTTCCCTTGCTAGCATTAAAGGAATTTCAATCTGTCTTTCCTTGTTTGTTCCTTTTACCCAGGTGTGTAAAGTAGCCCATTTCCACATACCAAGGTGCTGCTAAGTGTAATGCGTGTAGGCATCCTACAGTATTTCATTACACCTTATTCTAATTCTGCACCACCCTTAAGACACAGCTGTACTTTGCTGACAAAAATAAGAATTTCTGAACACAGTGTTCAGTACACACGGCTACAGCGTTCCAAATGGTGACAGCAAGTGCAACCTTTTAGCAGAAATAAATTACAAGAAAAACAGACTTCTCGTGATTATAATCCAGCTAAGAAAAAAAAAAAAACTAACCAGCTTGAAGCCACTTGTCGAGTGGGTCCAATAAATAATCTCTGACATTTCTAAAAGGGGCAGAAAACCATCTTTCGACTAGTAGACCCGCCCTCTGCATGCTGTGGAAATAAGTGTGTATAGGACAGATCTAATAATAGGTAGCTGTCATGGTGATGGGTGCCCAGAATAACTAGTATACCCCCTCTGCCTCTCTCCCTGCTTTCCTCTCAATCTCCCACTTATTCTGTGTGCATGTCCCCCCAAACACTCTTCATGGAACTGAGCGGAGACCCCGGGCTACCTCATCTGGCCCTGTTTGCATTCCTGGGTCCTAGAAGGGTGATGTACTGGCAGCAAGCCTAGACTAGGAAAATAAATTGGGCACAGAGTGTCTGTATAGAGATAAATCACGTTGGCACAGCAGCCAAAGAAAGTCACAGAGCTGCTGCACTTGATGAACACTCAGTGGATGCAAAATCAGTGGAGACCTGCCCAGGCTGACCAGCCCAGGCTCTCACTGGTCTTAGAGCAAGACAAGGAACACGTGCTGTGGAAACAGGGGTGAGGAAATAAAAGAGAAAAGCATAAGATTTCCTCTGGCAGTCCTAAAGAAATGTCTTCCCTGTGCAAAGACAAACTTTGGTGTAATCTTTGCATTTTCCTACAAAATCACCCAACTCCTACTTCTCTGTCTGTCTCTCTCTCTTTTAAGGACATCAGTATTTTTCAGTCATAAAAGAGTCTTTGTAATGTACTCATTTTGTGAGGCCTTTTGTTACCTCTGTATAATTCTCCCAGACAATTATTATCACAGCCATTGTTACCCAATCCAGTTAAAGTAGTTCTTCTGCGCCTCCGTCTCTTTCTTCTGCTAGAAAATGAAATGTTTGAATGAAGTGTTCCATTCCTCAAGATAATGAACTCTCCAAAAGGAAGGTAATGGAAAGTACATATTAATTAACAATGCTAAATTGTGGGATTGTATTTATGTCACACTGAGATACTAGGAATGGGGGAAAAGAGTTTAGTTTGTTTCTTATGGCACAGGCCATCTTAGTAAAAAAAAAAAAAAGTCAAGAAAAGAGGAAAAAAAACTCAACCCAAACCAGGAATACAGAAACTGTTTCTGACATTCAGCTTCTCTGCAGAAATAAATAACTGTGAGCCTTTCCTGTCAGATGATGACTCCTGAGAGGCATCTAGACTGGAGGATCTGGTCACCTAGAGGATGCTGCGTCGCTGGCCACCGACAAGCGAGAAAATTTCAAACCCTCTCCTGGAAGCATCATAGGATCCTCCACCAAGGACATTTTACTTTGCTTTCTGCATCCTTGGAATAGACAGAGAATTAGAAAAGCTTCCCTGCGTCTAGGTTGGAGGCAACACTGTCCCCTGTGGTTGGACTCCGAGGGGCAGGAGGTGTGTGCATCCTTGTCTGGACCCACTCCACAGGCAGAGTGGTCTGAGACTGGCTCCAGGAGCAGCACAGGGCAACCCGGTGCCAGAACAAAGCCTCTCCCAACCACGTTCATCACACAGAGCTGCTGTTTTCACTCCACGTTTTCCAGGTGCCCCAGAAAGTCCACCACTGGCACAAAATCTCCCTCTGCCTGGGCAGAGGCCAGTCGCTCTGAGCAGCATGGGAAAGGCATCCCAGGCTCTATTCCATCAGGGACTGCAGTAAATACAACTGTTATCTTCCAGAAGTTGAGATCAGAGCTCAAAAAGCTTGTCCAAACCACAGAGCATCCTGTCACCCTGCTCTGCCACCCCAGGCCTATCGCTTGTGCTCCCTCAAGCAGAGCATCCTGCCAAGAGCAGCTGCAGCCACACCGGAGTTTGGGCAGGACTGTGGTGTCAGCACCTCACAGAACACAAAGCAGTGTAGCACAAATGGGAATAAATTCATATTCCATCAGCAAATTAAAAAATCTCCCATAACCCAAAGTTGTTACGTTTAGCCCATTTAGGGTTTCAGTTTCAGCTGCCATGAGCTCCTACTACCCATCTCAACCTGCTTTTGGAACATGGAGAACTTCACTCCTAAAGGTACCTTAGTTTGAGACACAACATCTTAAACTCAGACAGAAAGTTTTCAAAAATTGAAAACACATTCATGTGCCAGAAAAGTCCCTGGCTTTTTTTTTTTTCAGTTATAGCAATTATTCTGAACAAAGACTCTGTATTAATTTTAAACTCTATGAGCCTTGCTTGAGCCCAGGACGCAGACACTACTTTTCATGCCACCAGCAAGTTTTATGCTGTGACTCCAGAGTCAATCCAGCAGGAGAGCAAGACTCTGGTTTGTTTGAATGTTGTAATTACAGTTTCTCTGACTGAGGATGATCCTGATGAGTGTAGCTGCTACAGACATCCACCTAAATACAGGCTCCACGTGACTGCAGGGCAGATGCCTATTTGCTTATTTAAACCCTGCTCTCCCTGTGACTCGCAGAGAAGAAATAAGTGACCAGAGGAAGGGGGAAAGTCCAAGATCTCACCCCTTTAATCATATGCCAAATTAAATCTCCTTGCAAAAGTTCCTAAAAACTAGTAACAGTAGTTGAGTGGCACAAGGGATGCACACCTGAAGGCCAGAGGGGAATTGTGAGCTGAGGCATTAGAGAACTGACTTTGATTGTGTCCTTTTCATCTTGAAAGGATATTTACCCCTCAGATAAAAGGACAGCAGGGTCATGCACAGCTCTGTCCAGCTGGTGTGGGCGTGGACCAGCACTAAGAAGAGTCTCTCTCCAGCATTGGTTCAAACAGAGCAGAAACTGTGGAGATCATGCACTTCAGTGTTAGAGCAGAAGTGAAAATAGGGGTAGAAAGTTTCCATTTTTACCACTATTATCTTCAAAATAAATTGCAGTGTATTGACTTCAATTAAAAATGACTCTAACAGGAAATGAGCAGTAGCTTAAATACTGAAGGAAAGCCACCCTAAATCTAACACAACATAGTGGAATATATCAGGGATTTTTAATCTGTATGCCATTTAACCTGAATTCCCCAAAATCAGGTCTCTACTAGAGACACTAAATAAAATAGATATTAAGGGAAATAGTGACAGCCTGTTATTGATCATCTTGATTTTGATTTTTATTTGCTAGGAAATTGTGCCCTTAAGCAAATGCCCTCTGTAAAAGACATGCTATCTGCAGGTCAGCTTTAGAAAGAGACCCATTGTTTTGTTGTAAAGAGGCAAATTTTGCAGTGCCTTGTATTTTATTCAGATATGTGATTCTCAAAGGTGCAATAGCCTGGCAGAGTTTTCTGGAGTGATGGATTCCAAACCAGGCTTGGTAAGAAGGGTGGAAGAGAGGATGGCATGGGAAGCACTGTACACCCTGGATGTTTGTGGCAGGAGCTGTGACCACTTGTTCAGGACACTGTAGGTAACAGTAGCAACAAAAGCATGGAGATGAAGCTTTAATTTCTCCTTCCAAAAGACCCATGGATCAGTGCCCAGGAGGAAGGGTGTGCAGCTCTGAGACTGGGCCTGCCCTGGCTTTCTTACAGTGGGTACAGGCTGCTGAGGCAAGGAAACACCCACCCACCCAGGTATCTTCATGGACAGTCTATTCCTCTTGCCTTTTCCATACAAACAATTGTGTTGGCTTCATGGAGCAACCAGAAGGGTTTCATCAGTGTGATTCCCTTGAAAAAGAAAGAAAAAGAACTTCTCCTTGCTGTTTGTGCCCCTGTGTAGTAAAAAAAAAGTGTGATGGTGTCATGGAAGTTATTTTAGGTTTATATCCAACAGGAATTCAGTCAGAAACTGCCCCATTGTATCAGATAACCTAATAAACTGTGGACAGTGTTGACATTTCTACTGCTTATTCTTTATAATTATTACTTTTTATTAAATTACCAGCCAATAAAACTGTTCCTCCATTGAAGAAATGGCCCAAAATCGTTTTCAGTGATGCATTCATCATTTAAACTTCCCGGTGCTGATATAAAGTTACTATTTTCCTTCAGATTTAAAGTATTTTCACTACTTCTGCCTTCTTCAGCTGCACGAATGCTGAAGCAGGAAATGCTTCTCTATGTACTTGACTCAGATTTACTTCAAAGACTTCAAGCTCTTTTCTTTGGCATAAACAGGAACTGGAAATTTTAACAGGGGAATGGCTTTGACCTGTTATTGGACATACCTTCAAGGTTAACATATACTACTGGTAAATCTATGTTCTTTTTCTTTAAATGAAGTTTTGCCTGTAAGCCTGTTCTAAGTACAGAAGTTTTTTTGGTTTTTTGGTTTTTTTTTGGTTTTTTTTTGTGAGTTTTAAATTTTTTTTAGTGGGATAGAAAGAAAAATCAGGTAAAAACTTGCTTAATTCCCCCAAATGAACACTTTTTAGTCACCAAACTATGTCTTCAGAAAGAAAAACCCAAACTACACCGAACTGAAAACTGTATTTTTGATGCCAAATTAAACATTTTGTTTTCCTCTCCCAGTCATCTTTAAAAATGTGCTTAACTATGTTTTTAAATTAAGCATTATTTCTAAATGGTAACAACACAAGGTAGTCACTTTGATAGCTACAAAGATCCCTATTTTCCTGCTTTTCCAGGCAAAGTACCACTTTTCAATGAGTAAATTCTGTTTGAAAATTTTACTTGTTCTGCTGCTGAGAGATTTTCTATAAAATACCATTTTTCTATGCAAACACTTTACCTCATTTACAATCAAAGGAACACTGACCTGAGCTGTCAGTCAAACTTAAAAGGGCCATTTGTGATAATATGAAAGACACCACATGGGAAGATTTTGTCATTCTGGTAACAAAGGCATTGAAATATGACTTTGCCTGAAGAATGGGTACTTTTAGGATTGAATTTGTGACACACAGTGTCTCAGATGTATTTATCAGAAGTGCTTTGTTTCAGGTAGAATAATCTTGATTTTTCCTTTCTGTGGCTAAACAGAAATCATAAGGCCCACCAACAATTTCTTGTGTTTGCTTGTCTACTTTTTCAAAGGTATTTTTGTAGCACTTTCAGTAGAGAAAAGCTCAGGAAGATTTAAAAGCATTGACACTGAGCACACTGGTCATTATTCCTAAATTGCTTACACAGTTAAGTGCTAAATTCCAACTGTCAACACGAAAATTGCCTAAACAGTTCTCCTTCCTTAGTGTTTACAAACTCAACTTGCTGCATAATCTCCATACTTGATTTTTTTTGCTGGTTTTCAGTGAGAGCACAGGGGAATTGGCAAATAAAACTGGAAGGAAGAGGAGTAAAATTGTGAAGACCCTTTATCTAGGCTGCGTGTCTTAACAGCTGCCCTTCCCTGATGCTGTGGTAGACCCAGGAATAAGTGGGCCACCATCAGCAACAGGGAGAGAAGAACATTTCTCACAGCCTGGAGATGACAAGTTCCTTCCCAGATGCCCATGGGTCTGGAACAGGGAATTTCCAAAGCACCTATCAGGAGCAGCAGGTGACATCCTCTGTGGGGAAAATGGGGAACAATACAGCATCTCAGGGGGATGCCTGGGGACTCCTCACAGAACAAGGAGCTTCAAGAGCTTTATTGTAAAGACAACTAAGCCACCACACAGAAAGAAGGGAGTTCAGACAGCACCAACAGGAGTGGAGGGAAGAGCCCAGTGCTGCTCCTGTGCACTCTGCTGCCCAAGCTTTTGTCAACACCAGCAGGACTGACACTGGACTCAGAGGAGAAGAGCCACTCACAGCACTCTCCACTTTATGAAAACATTTTCCCTCTCAGCAGTTTCACAGCCCATTTGCTTTGCCTTTTGGGGTGGTTTGGGTTTTTTTTTTCCCATCTTCTCTTTCATATGATTTTTTTGGAGTTTTTCCTACTTCAGCTGAATGGGATGAAGAGCTGAGGTTGCTCTTTTTTTCTTGCTTGTAAAACAGTTTAAAATATTGCAGGGCAGGAGCCAATCAAAGCAGAGAGGTTACAACAACCAGTCAAAGGAGGGAGAGTCACATCTTTGCCATCTCCTTAAAGAAACAGCAAATCCCTGTGCTCTGGCAGTCTGTGAAAGGTGCCAGAACACCAGGCTCTCACCAGGAGCTACACAAGTTAAGTACAGAGCTGTCTGCAAGGAAACCCAACCAACCTCAGTGTTTCCAGTGGCCATCATGATCCCTGGAGGAGCCATAGCAGTCCCACTGCAGTGCAGTCCTAGTCCTGGCTCCTTCATCTCCCTTCTTCATTTTGCATAGGAAACTGGACTTAGGTGACAGCTCTCCTACTCCAAGGAGGGAAAAGGGGGA